>NW_021144767.1:1577676-1610176 GCF_900634625.1 Parambassis ranga
TCACTCTTGCAACTGCACAGTTGACCGTCTGATACCAACGTACATGGGGGTGGTAACTGAAATCCAACAACAAAACACTTAGAACAATGTAACTGTATTATTAAGACCACATATTGTGCGACGTCTCGTGCCTTTTTGTTGAGTCGTCTCTTCTGTTAGTGCTGATGACCTGCTGTCTGTAGCTTCCATCTGCCCCTTCAGGTACACCTGTACACATGATTTATGGAGTGTCTCAGCTCATTCATAGTAGCCTATATAAAACATCTTTCTGTGTGCTAGTTTACACCATCTCTTGCCTCTTAGTGTCAATCTGCGATGTTTCGTAAACTGTGGATCTGTATAGAAGTTACAAAAATGCTTTTACCATTTCCAGAGGGGTTTAGAGAGGCAGCCAGGCTAATCACTGGATACACGTCTATCGCATCCCTCTTCCTGTGTATGATAGCCAGCGTTCAATTAAACATTTGTGACAGTGTGTATGTGACAACAACAACATCAAAATGGATATAAACCTTAAGTGGCTACAGAGCAGAATGAAAGGTATTACAGGAGCACAGAAACAAGAGAGCAGAGGCTGTGTGGTTCCCTTACGCTCTTTGCAACAACAACCATCTAATCAAAGGCAATAAGCTCTGACAACACCCCAACAAACTGGGAATAGGGTTATAGAATAATTATTGTATGTTTCCTCACTGTAACGCTGCTGTTAGTAATAACAGTTTCTTTGGCGGACCTTTAAGTTTCTATGCCCTATTACTCAACACTGTGCTCTGTTTGTACAAGGAGCCCTGACAATCAGGCATCTCTGCCACTCCCTACGTATTGATAATAATGCCGCACAAACTTAATCACAGTACTCATTTTGAATGTATACAAGACCTGAAAGAATACAAAGCTCAATCAAAATCAGCAGCACACCATGCCAAACACATACTGGTACTCACACTCAAAACTACACTGAATCTCTGAAACACATGCTTATCTAAAGACACCAACCTCTCCTTAATTATTATTAATTAATATTATGATTCATTTTCTTCTTTTTAATGCGAAAGAAGAAAAGAATTCTAAGAAGAAGAAAAGAAGAAAACAAATCTGTCAGGGCACGGTTATATTTCCATTCAAACAATATAAAAAGCACTACTGTTTCCATTACAGCTGAAGGTTTACAAACCATGTACAGAATCATTGTATCATTTAAAATAACACAACATAACAGCTGTGGCTGTGTTAGTAACTCACTCACTAGATGACTGGCTCAGAAAATACTGGGGTATCAACACAGAAAATCATCAACACATGCATTGTGTTTACTGTCACTTCTTGTATATGCTGCTAACACAACCCAATGACTCCATGGGTATTAATAAAGTTAATGTGAACGCACGACACTTTGATCATGTTCAATTTCAAATGACATAAACCAAACAGGCTCTCACACACAAGGAGTTCAGCAGCTCTGGTGCTTTAACACATCTTCATTAAAGTGAACAGCCTGAAACAGCCATGATCCAGATACTAGGACTGTCAGCAAACATTACCAACAACTGATTTAAGCTAATCGAATGAACTCAAAATTCATTAGTAATCCTGTACTCCTGTTAATCTCTCATTGTGATCAACAATTACATAATGCAATTAGCAGAAAAAGTGTCAATATTATTACAAAGGGGCAGCTAATTATCTACAGGTTTAGATTTTGTTAGCCACAACACCCACTGTTTTAACAGAGACAAAATGGCTGACATGGAACGACAAGAGGAAAGCACCAAGTCATTGAAGCTCATGTAAATCACATGAATGACCTCACAGTGTTGTCAAATCATTTAAAATAGCTTAGCACACATTAGCATCACATCGTTCAACCAGAAAACCCACACATTAACTAACAGACAAGAACACCAGTAAAGACAAACGAGCCACATTTAGATCTTCAACAGTGCAGCCACACTGGAAGGACATGCTATATTCTACTCTAATCTATGTACTTCCAATGTGGCTGCACTGTTGAAGATCTGAATGTTCCCACACCATCAATACTACCAATATGCAGATACACCTGGTCACCTATAGAACTCTACAGCATGTGTTGTCAGCAACAATACACTGTACTTTACCACAGACACAAAATGGCTGACATGGAATGACAATGGCAGGCAGCAGAGTGTGTGACTGACAAAAGTCAAGGATCATTGGTGGGCAGCATCACAGCTCCATAATTTAGGAGAAAAGCAGAGAAGATGACTAATATTGACCAGGTTGCTTCACATACTATTAAATCACATTAATCAACTGGTGCAGCTGTAGTTGTAATGACAGGATGTGACACAGTAGCTTCATCATGTCATTGAGGGAGAGACAAAGCACATGATACACACAGCCTTACAGAAATGAAGGCTGGCTGTTGCATTAACACTGTTTCATTAAGGTTAATTACAACATAACAGCATGAAACAGTGTGGAAATATATGGTCAAACTTGGTCAAAATATATGTCTGTCTGCATATATGGTAAAAGTGTATGGTTGTGCATAGATCCAGACCTCTGGCTGAGGTCATAAAGCATTCTGATGTTTAATGATGTGTTTAGATATTCAAACTGCAAACCCCTAGTTGACCCAGAGATGTAACCAAAGAGACAAGATATACTCAAGGCCGTAACAGGAGGATCTGTGAGAATACACACACACCCTCACATCTGAGATGTGAGTGGGAGAACTTCAATGTCTTTTAGTTTCGTATACGCCTTCCACCTTGTGATTATTGAATATGCATGTTTCACTGAAAAACATTACCTTTTATGCCTTTCTATGTAAATGTAACCACACCTTGTTGTAAGATTAATAAAACGAGCCTAACACATGGGACGGACAGAATGCAAATGGTCAGCTGCAGGAGCAGATCGAGGGGTCTGTATTGAGCTGTGCATTCTCCCTTTATATAAAGGCGAAACTGAAATTGATCAGTACTGGTTTTCATTCAATGTTCTGTGCTTCGGGGACGGAGTCTGGGAATCCGGGGTGACCAGATTAGGTCACAACAATTGGGGGCTCGTCCAGGGGATCAAAGGGCAAAAAATCATCCTCAGATCCGTCAATTGAACACAAGGGCCGATTACGAACAGACAGAGGACACGTGGCGCCAACAATAAGGTAAGCAGACCTTTTATATCTGCATTGACTACTCTAAAATGTAACATGTCCCGAGTCTTAGTAGTAATCTGTCTGTAAAAGCAAAAAGAACATTGACTGAATGAATTTAACTGTATGTGAATGAATATGACTACAGTGAAATAACCGTATGTGAATGTATATGACTACGGTAAATGAGTAATGACTACAGCTGTTTAAGAGATAAGTAAATGATGCCTGCAGAGGAATGATGCCTGCAGAGGAATAATGCCTGCAGAGGAATAATGCCTGCAGAGGGATAATGCCTGCAGAGGAATAAGAGAAAAAGGGGTAGCAGAAAATCCTGAGTGTGGCGACTCCACCGGTGCTCTGACGAGGGGCCGGAAAAGCTGGGTTTGAGGCCCGGGGCTTGAGGAACCCTAAATCACTACAAAAAAGAGAGAAAAAGGAACAAGACCAGGCAAAACACATGGTATGAATGTTGGACAGACTGGAAACTGAAACAATGACCGCACTAGTTAGGCGGAAGTTGTAGTAAGTCAACAGGCTTCCAAATTACAGATATATAAGATTCTGGTGTCACGGACAGAGGCTAGTCTCGAATCCATTGGACTGAGTACCAGGGACACAGCGTGCCATATTTCTCAGTCGGCCAGAATCTAGAAAAGAAAGGAACTCTTGAGACTCATAAACTGTGAGTCGTCTGAGATAAAGACGACAAGACCAGAGAGTAGAGAATAAATAATGAAATAACTGTGAGCCGTTCTTACACTGGACGGCAAGACCAGAGAATAAGTCCTGTGAGTTCATGAAGCACCCCTAAAGAGAAACAAAGAGAAGTGAAGATACAGTACTGACACACACACACCGAGCTTGCAGTATAAATGGGTAAAGCATGAGTGTGGAATGTGTATGAATGCCAGAGACGAGGTGAACTGAAGCAGCAGCACTGCTGGAAACCTTAATCGGTGTAAACGTAAAGCAGTGGCCTGTTGAAGTAGGTTCACTCACGGACTGGATTAGTGTTTTGTTGTGCACATACTTTTGTATATATTTCTGATGCGAACATAGTTTCTGAACTTTTCTAACATCATAGTTTTGTTAACTCTTCTGAGCACAGTTTTGCAAATAACACATTATTATTAAGCTTTAGTTTTAATTTTCACGTAATCACTTGACTGAGACTTTGATGACTGACAACATGGACGGAGATTTTAACAGAGACACTGTTGATGATGGGTGGGGTCCGAACAGCCCACTAAAAACAGTAGAAGCTCAACTGATTATTTTAGAGAAGGCGCTGCATCAGGCTTTTGACTCTAAAACCGCATCTGAAGAGATGACTCAGATGAGGGAGGCAGTCATTAATTTAGAAGAAGAGAAATAGGCCGTGGCATGAAAGATAGAGGTTGTTTACAGAAGGAGTTTTGGAGAAAGGAGGGTGAAGCGAAGGCAGAGAGGGAGAAGGCCAGGAAGAGTGCAGAGCAGTGTGGCTGGTCTAAGAAAGGGAGATTTAAGAGGGAGCAGGAAAACGCAGAGGAGAAGAGAGTTCAGTGGGCGCGATGGGCTTTGATAGGTCAGGGTGTAACTCACCTCATGACTGAGAAGCCCAAAACACAGGATGACAAAGCAGAAAAACCTAAGGATCCCCCACCGTATACACCACCCCCTCCTACTGCACCACCATCCTCTCATTCATCCGCTGGATTATATCCAGTTTTACAAATAACTCAAGGCACACTGGCCATAACAGACATGCCTGATTCCCCTGAGGCGTGGTCTGATGACAGCTCTCACACATCCCAAGTGAGTAGTGTGTCTGCTTTACCCTCGGGAGTTAGCACCCGTGAAGGGCCTCCAGAGGAGCCCTTTCACCTTTCCAGCTGCGAAAGGAGAGAGAACTGAGCTGCGACAGAGCACTACGTGTTGCAGCTGAAGCCCCGCTGTCACACAGAACACAGACACCAGACATTGTGAACACAAAGCAGGGAGAAATAGACAAGGTGCAACAGTTGCAGGAGGAATTAAAGGAGTTGCGGGCTGCTATAGCTCAGGACTTAACACCACACACATATGCACACGCTAACCCCCAATTTGGAGACGCTACACTTCACGTGGGAGGCGTGTGGAAAGATGGATCACAGGAAGGGAGGACAGCTGGAATTCAGATGCAGGTCGAGGGTGTTTGGTCCGCGGAGCAGGGAGAGACGTTTGAACTATTACAGAGACAGGCCAAGGCTACTGAGGAGTGGTTAAAAACACATGAAGCTGAACACTTAGCACACAGACACAAAACACACCACATGACAACTAGATCTCAAGGACATGATAACACACAGACACTCAACTATCAGTTACCACTGATTCAAACTGAACACCAGATCAAATATCGTCCATTCCCACTAGGTGATGTACAGGCACTAGTGGATAAATTACCTCCAGTGGCCGAAGGTGGAGCAATGTGGCTGAGTCAACTTGACAGTCTGACAGCAGGCCACAGACTCGCTCTAGGTGATTTTCGGGCCGTTATTTCTAGGTGTCTTACAGCTTCAGAAGTGAGGGACATAGAGGAGGACGCCGCCACTACTAGACAGAGAGATGACACACCTTTCACTCAGGTCAGCACTGAAATAGGCAGAGCACTAAGACATAAATATCCTCTGCCTGCTGGAGCCGCCGTTCCCACTTTGAGATGGGACCCCAAACAGAGTCCAAGAGAATATCTTAATCAAAGCAAAGACACATGGATCAAACACACCGGGTGCCACCCTGGTAACCCAGGCATTCAGAGGGTGTGGTACAGGACCGCCGTCCTAAACGGGGTTCCTGAGACTGTAAAAACTGCCATGGATAATAACCCAGACATGGCAGGGTGTGATTCCAGTGTGTGGGAGAGACATCTAGTACATCACTTGGCATGTGCCCAAGACGCAGCACAAGCTGACAGTAAGGATGTCCAGGATTTGCAAGCACAATTATTGAAACTACAATTGACTGAGGCCAGACAGAAGGCCAATGACAAAAAGAAAGATAAAAATAATAAAGTCATGGTTGTCACTGAAAGCTCTGACGCACCTCCTGTCACACCTTGGGTGCCTCCATCACCTTATTCTCCTGATTATCAGCAGCCTACGGGGTCCTACAGGGGGTACGGATCAGGGAGGGGCAGATGGAGAGGCAGGCGCGGAAGGGGTGGAACACTTAGGGGACAGCCGAGGGGAGACCCAAGTCGTGACCGCTGCTATTACTGTGAGGAGTTGGGACACTGGGCCAAAGACTGTCCACACAGACAGGGACAGTATGCCCGAGGACGTGCTGCGTCTGGTCCACGGAGGGCTTCCTCCCGCCCCCCAGGACCTCCATTCACTGGACAGTTTCCTGTTTCCGGCTGGGAACAGTGGGATTGTGACTTCTCACAACAATGACACACCCCACAGAGCAGCTCAGATTACATCGGCACGGCAGATCCGATGTTATCTATGCAAGTAGAGGATGAGACACTGCCTTTTCTGGTGGATACTGGCGCCACCTGTTCTACACTGTTTCAATCATCTTCTATGGAATTGTCCAACAACTCTATCACTGTGATGGGCTTCTCTGGGGATAAACAGACTCTGCCTATAACCACTCCCATGACTGCTCAGTTGGGACATCAGACTGTTTCACACTGTTTTGTACACTCACCTCTTCTGCCTCTGAATATACTGGGGAGAGACTTGCTGATTAAGTTTGGAGCATCTATTTTGTGCGGCCCAGACGGGCTGACAGTGACACTGCCGGACGGCACCATGTTCCACTGTAATGTTGCAGACACAGGCGGACAATATCTGATGAGACCTGTGACTGACCCATGTGCTGACATCTACTGGGGCATGTTACATCCTGAAACTCCCCAGAACCCAGGAATCCTTTCTGCCTACCTGCGGTGGAAGCCCTGGATAGCGCAGGTCGAACCATATGTTTCTCCCCCTGACCCCCCTCATGTGACTCTATTTTATGACAGGCAGCAAACTGATTGGTACCATGAGAAGTTTGCGCACTCCCTAGAGGGACAGGACTGGTCTATTACAGTCCGAGACATTTTTGTGGCACCTGAGGGCGTGGCAGCCGGTGTGGACCTCACTCCAGAACAAATGTCTTGGTACATGATGAGTGACGAAGGGCATCCCCACGTCTCATTAGCTGTACATCCAAACCACCAGGCCAAAGAACTAGGTGGCATGGTTAAACGTGCCATGGGGCAATCAGACTGGCAACCCACACCTTTACCTCAAATCATGTATTCTCCATCTGCTAAAGCATACAAAATAACTGTTTCAACTATGAACACTGTCACTCTGGCACATGAACTGCTTGCTAGACATCATGGTAGAGAGAAAACTGATCATCCTCTGGCACAGGCTGTGATTGACAGCTTGCCACCACATTTATGGGCAGACGGCCCCACTGATGTGGGTCTGGTGGACTGTGAACCTGTGACGTTTCAGATTAACACACCAGGCCCTTTGTGGATACCACAGTATCCACACAAGCCAGCAGCCGGAGCTGGCATTGCAGATACTATTCATGGACTTTTTGAAAATGGCGTGCTGGAACTCTCTCACTCAGACTGGAATACTCCCATCCTACCTGTAGAAAAGAAAGGGACAGGTAAATATCGCATGGCACATGATCTGAGGGACATTAACGCTGTACTGTCAACCCCCACGGTACCAGTTCCGAATCCATACGTGGCATTGGCCCAACTGGATCCTTCACAGAGCTGGTTCACCTGCATAGATTTAGCTAATGCTTTCTTTTGTCTCCCTCTGGCACCTGAATGCAGAGACATTTTCTCATTCACATATCAGGGAACACAGTATCGCTACACCAGGCTACCTCAAGGTTTTGCGCTCTCCCCCGGTCTTTTTAATCAGGTTTTGAAACAGATACTCAGTCACTGCACCCTCCCAGAAAACACTACACTCATTCAGTACGTTGATGACCTTCTTATCGCAGCTCCAACGGCAGCAATCTGCCTGGATGCCACGCAGGCTGTTTTGCAACATCTGGCCACAGCTGGTTTTAAGGTCAGCAAATCTAAACTCCAATTAGTCAGGAAACAAGTTGCTTTCTTAGGACGCATTGTTTCACAAAAGGGGGTCAGCATATCGCCTTCGCACAAATCTACCATTTTGCATCATCCGCGTCCTGATAAAGTGAAGGACATGCTCTCATTTCTCGGTTTGACTGGCTACAGTAGAAACTTTGTTGCTAACTACACTGGCCTCACACAACCTCTCAGAGACCTTGTCAAAGAACATGGCATGCGTAATGTGTCAGCTCGCCTAAATTGGACGCAGGCAGCTGAACAAGCATTCATTGCTCTTAAACAATCTTTGGCCACTGCAGCAGAACTAGCCTCACCTGACCACACTTTACCTTTCTATTTGGATGTCTCTGGAACGGATGCCTGCATCAATGGCATCCTGTTCCAGAGAAAAGGGGGAGAGAGAGTAATACTGATGTACATCGGTGCCCCCCTGGACAACATGGAGAAAAGACACCCTCAATGCACACAACACGCAGCAGGAATAGCTAAGCTAATTCAAAAAACCGCACACATGGTCATGGGACACCAGCTGTATGTACTGACAACACATAGTGTAGTGGCATACGTGAACTCAGAGACATTCACACTCACCTCATTGAGACAGAGGAGGTTGAGCAAGATTTTAGAAGCACCAAACATCACCTTCACACATGATGGTATCAACATGGCAGAGCAGATAGGAGCTGGAGAGCCACACACATGTGTAGAGAGGGTAACCAGAGAAGAAAAAGTCAGAATGGATTTACAGGCCACACCACTAACAGAGGCCAGAAATCTGTTCACAGATGGGTGCTGTTTTAGACATGACACAGAAGGACTCAGAGCAGCATACGCGGTTGTTGAAGACACAGAGGAAGAAATGAGAACACTGAAAGCAGAAAGATTAGAGGGACAGCAGTCAGCGCAGAGAGCCGAGGTGAGGGCAGTGATTGAGGCACTAAAGATAGGTCAAGGACAGGACATCAATGTTTTTACTGACTCAGCATATGCGGCAGGAGCAGTGCATGTGGAATTAGGGCAATGGCTGAGAGCAGGTTTTCTCACTGCAACTAACAAACCTATACGGCATGAGGCTGAAATGAGAGAGCTTGCTGAAGCTCTGTTGTTGCCTAGCAAAGTGGCTGTGATTAAGTGCAAAGGTCATGGAGCAGGAACTGACAGGGTCACAAGAGGAAACAATGCAGCAGATCAGGCAGCAAAACAGGCAGCAGGCTATGTTGAGCGAATGATTTTTATGTGTTCAGAAACAGACTTGCCTCCCCCTGTTGATTGGACTGATTTGATGCAATTGCAAAACAAAGCTTCTCCACAGGAAAAAACACTGTGGAAAGCTAGAGGGGCGACTGACACAGGAGGAGTATGGAGAGGGCCTGACGGACGCCCCATACTGCCACCTGGACTGAGACAGACTGCCATGGAGGAAGCGCATGGGGTAGGCCATGTGGGGTGTCGTGATAAACTGTCATTAAATTTCTGATTAACACCTACATCCCTAGACATGGTTTTCCTGAAAAAAATCAGATCTGACAATGGAACACATTTCAAAAATAAATACCTCCAGCAGGTGGAGGCTATGTTGGGACTGAAGCATGCTTTTGGTACTGTTTATCATCCACAGTCTCAAGGAAAGGTGGAAAGGATGAATCAAACCTAAAACAAAAATTGGCTAAAATCTGTGCACAGACCAAATTTATATGGGTTCAAGTATTATCTATTGTATTGATGTTCTGGTAATAACGCCATATAATCCACACCCTATGAGCTTCTTACAGGTCGACAGTTTCCTGGACCAGCTGGCCGGCTGAGACTGAAGAAGCATGCAGTATGGTATTAATATAAACCATAATATAATGACTTTGAAGCTTTGGTGTTAGAATTTGTATTACAGGAGAAAGGAGAGATGGTGAGTCCAGAAGGAGCCACACACAGCTGAGTGGGTCCTCCTGAAGGTGATAAAAGGAAGTTGTCGGAGCCAAGGTGGACAGGTCCCTATCAGGTGACTGAACGCACCTCTCACGCGGTTCGGCTGAGAGGAAAGGGGGACACCTGGTATCACTGGAGCCAGTGCACAGCTGCAGAGGAGCCTCAACGCTCTCTACAGGACGTCCAGACTGATCTGAGGGCACAGAAGTCACACAGATCCTGTCACAAAAGGGGCAGAATAATCCCCTGACAGAGATCAAGGATCCCGGGTAGTCTAACCCCAGGGATCCGAAGAAAGAAGACACATCCTGAGGACGAGAGGACCAGAGAACCAGGCGGGGTGCTGGACGATGAGGCAGACGGACAGAGACCCACCCGTGGACGGCTGAATGACACACTTTTGAACATTCTTACTGTAGGATAATTTTCATTATATTTGAGCTGTTAGGAGTATCTGGGGGCGGGAACGGTGAAAGACCGACCGATTAAAATACCCCCACATACTATGATGTATAACATGTATTTGTTTTCTTGTTAGGATAACCATATTAGGGTTGTTCATCATTTTTTTTGATCTATTGGTTACACTGCGAGTTCCCTGGACAGAGGTGTAATACTACATATTCATTTTTATATTAATCTTTATACTGTTCTACTTGTTACTTATATTATTCTTATATTATCCCATTGTTGGCAGAGGACTTGGAGGACGATCTGATTTTCAATGCAGGGATTTAAACTTTGCCATCACGTTTCGTTTTATGTACTCACATGATATGTTTTTTAATACACTACATTTTTCACAGAGTTTTTCTTTTTTTGCACCTTCATTTATGGTTTTGACACGCATACACACACCAGGTGTTTGGACATTTACTCACAGTGTTGTTACATATAGATGTCACTTTTACCCATAGTTTTGTTTGATTACACACAGTGTTTTCCTATTTGCTGATGTGACCGTTTATTGTTTCTTTTTCCTTATTTTGTGTTGGACTCTTAGTAGAGTCCAAAAGGGGGAATTGTGGAAATATATGGTCAAACTTGGTCAAAATATATGTTTGTTTGCACATATGGTAAAAGTGTATGGTTGCTCATAGATCGTGACCTCTGACTGAGGCCATAAAGCATTCTGATGTTTAATGATTTGTTTAGAAATTCGAACTGCAAACCCCTTAGTTGACCCAAAGATGAAAACACAAGCTTGCCAAAGAGATAAGATGTATTCAAGGTCGTAGCAGGAGGACCTGTGAGAATACACACACACACTCACAAAGATGTGAGTGGAGAACTTCAATGTCTTTTAGTTTCGTATACGCCCTCCACCTTGTGATTATTGAATATGCATGTTTCACTGAAAAACATTACCTTTTATGCCTTTCTATGTAAATGTAACCACACCTTGTTGTAAGATTAATAAAACGAGCCTAATGCATGGGACAGACAGAATGCAAATGGTCAGCTGCAGGAGCAGATCGAGGGGTCTGTATTGAGCTGTGCATTCTCCCTTTATAAAGGCGAAACTGAAACTGATCAGTACTGGTTTTCATTCAATGTTCTGTGCATCGGGGACGGAGTCTGAGAATCCGGGGTGACAAGATTAGGTCACAACAATGTGCTGCAGGGAAAATAAACATTTAATCATGAAGGTTCATTATGTATTTGTAGCCAACTTAGTCATTTTGATAGTAGGCTAATATAGCTAATATAGATACATACAGCATGTGTTGCCTTTATTATAAGGCTTATATAAGGCTTTTAATTTTTGGTGGCTCCAGACATATTTGTTTTTTGTTTCTTTTGTCCAATATGGCTCTTTCAACATTTTGGGTTGCCGAACCCTGAACTATAGGGATCGTAGTCATGTGAGCTCCTGCAAGATCCACCCACAGAGGTCCTGAACACATAAAACTCAGATTCCCAACCAGAAAAGTAGCAGAACTGAAGAAGCCACTTGGGGAAGTGGCGAAACGTCTTCAAAAAACAATCCTTGATTGACTTTGTGGCTGTGGCATTAGCTCAACATTGAATCATAAAGTGTATTTGTTGCATAACAGGAAGTGGTCTTGTATTAGTGTGTGACCCTCCTGAGCGCTTTGAGACAATGTCTGATTGTAATATGCGCTATATAAATAAAACTGAATTGAATTGAATTGAGAAGCAGAACCTCTCCTTTATAGGGGTTGGTAATTGTCTCGCATTGGACAGAAATGAAAACTGTGTTTAGATAAGCAAAGATGCTAGCAGGTTAACAGTACTGCAGTGGTTAAACCCGATGGGCCGCTGAAGGGCTGAAAACGTGCAGGCACTATTACTTCAAATTCTGACACGGCCATGTTTGTAGTCCAATGAAAGAGGACAAGCTACTGAATTGAATGGTATAAAAATCTACTGGACTACAATACCCAGCTGACATAAAATCCCTGCGTAAAGACTAGATGCAACAACACTAACGCTAGTGCGCGTAGGTGTTTGTGGAGGTTGTAGTTGCTTTAGTGTGCTTCAGTGACTTTTGGTGAATTTCAGTGAGTTTCAGTGAGTGTCAGAGGTTTTTTTAGGTTGTTAGCTAGCTTATCTCTTCTTCTTACTGCGTCGAGAGGGGCATGGAGCAGAATTTCAACGGCAGGGATTTCCGGATTTGTTTGACCCCGTTGCCAGCCAGTTGAACGTTGGAAAAGATGGACCCAGTTTATGAGTAAGTTTTGTACATTTATTTTGAAGTGTAAACTATTTGTTGCTAATAAAAATGATTTATTATATATACATGTACACAGTATAGTATACAGCAGGGTGGTAGTTGGGGTGAGAGAGGAGGATGCAGAGGATAGTGGTGATGATTCACTGTGGCAACCCCTAAGGGAACAGCTGAACAGAGATGAAGGATGATTCAATCCTATTCAATACTGTCTTTACATATTTTTTACATAATGTGTATATTTCAATATGTATGCAATTACAGATAAAAATAAGTGTTATTATTTTCATAGCCAATAAGAGGGAAGAGCCCAGATGGGCCTGGGACCTGGCTTTCCTCTTCAGCGAGGTCCCAGGCCCATCTGGGCTCAACGCTGAGGCATCACCTCTCCTTGTTGTTATTGTATTTTTCTTACTTTACATTTGATTGGACTTTCATTATTTTACATTAGTTATTAGTTATGATAATAAAAACTGCTCTATTTGGAGACAAAATTATACATTTTGATGTTTTTGATTTTACACTGTGCATAATGGTAGAAGTTGATGAAGTACAAGGTAAAATTCATACCCAAAAGCTCCAGTAGATGGCAATAGACTAGTGAAATGGATATAAGTTGTATTTTTCAGCCACTTCCCTTTGGAAATGATAAGTAACCTATTTGGCAATGTGGTGCCAAATTGTGCCAGAGTGTCCGCCTGGTGATATCCTTACTAAAACCTTTGTGAAGACTTTGCTCTTTGTTCAAATTCTATCAAATTTGGTACATTTGTAGCCAAGGGATAGCTGAATGTGATCAATGGCATCTGTGTACATAGAAACATTGTTAGCATAATGTTTTCTGCTGTCAAACAGGAAAAAAACTTGAGGATAGAAATGTTACATTTCTCATTCAGTTTATTGTAATTCACTCAGGCATACTAATAGACACAATATTTTAAACACTGGAAAAGCATTTTCCGAGGTCCCTGGATGTTCCTAGACACCAAGAACATGCATAATGCACATTATTATTGTCTTTTTAGGTGATTTTTTTTTCTTTTAGGGTTTAAAGGGCTAACATCTGAATGTGGTGTAACAAGAGTACAAAGCTTTCCGCCCAAACAGGGACTTGAACCCTGGACCCTCAGATTAAAAGTCTGATGCTCCACCGACTGAGCTATCCAGGCTCTACATGTCATTTCAGGGACTAATTCTGTGCAGACAGGTTAACTGAAACAGAGAGCATTGATTGGCTACATTCAAACATATAAGAAATTCGCTGAATGCTTCTTTAAGGGTGAACTTCCTGTGTGTGCAGACAGTGGAGGTGGTTTCAGGTGTTATAAATTGGCATCTCCATGGTTCAGATGAAGAAGTGGTTCCAGTTCCTCACATGCTCACATCTGCTAGTCCACAGAGGACAGTGGTCCTATACACATAAAGAATACATACTTAATGAATGTATGTGTTTTTATAGAGGACTTCATATTGTCTGAACCTGAGGAGGAGGAGGAGGAAGTCCTGTTCATATCAGCTGACAGGACTGATTCTGGTGTCAGCACATGTTGCTTTAATCTACAAAGTGAAATTGTTATTTGTTGCCAGTCATACACTCTCAGACTCTGGATTCCATCACAGGACAATGTGGACCTCATGACAGTGTTGTATGGAAAGCCAGTTCAGTTCATTTCTTGATAGTAAATATTTTATTTCTCGCACTAGTAAGGCAAAACGCACTAGTTAACTAGTGAATGCATTTAGACCTGGTTAGTGTTGGGTGTATGTGCTTCAGGGATGTTATTTTAGGTTTGTTGTTTGTATTCATGTTAGTAAACTTGATTAGTTTTTGTGTTGTGTCTCCTTTCTATTGGCTGTTGGCAACACGTGTTTGCAGATGGGTTAAGGGTGAGCCTATTAGAATATGAGAGAGCCTGTTCATGAAGAAGGTCATGACTGAACAGTGTTTGAACGTTCAGGGAGAGCAGCTCACTGTTCACTGGTGCTTTTGTTCTTTTGTGAAAAGGTAACGGCAATTAAATAAAGAGATGTTTGTTTCAAATAACAAAAGTTAAAGCTGTGCCTGTTTTTATTGCACAGTCAAACTAATTTCATGACAAATAGCCTATATCATAGAATTTTAGTCGACTAAATCCACGGCAGATTTACTAGACTAAAAGTTAAAAAATGTTGATGACTAAAATGTTTCTAAAATCAAATGACATTTTAGTCACAAGACTAAAATAAAAACTCCCAAACCAAACCACAACCAAACCAAACCAACCGTGCCTCTGCACCACCTGCTGGCCAACCGGAACAGACTTACATGTATATCTGCATATCTTATGGTTGTTCTGTAGCGTCTTTATTTTTACTTTATCTGTTGTTATGCTGCTGCAATGACTTCATGTTCCTCTGGGGGTCAGTATCATCTTATCTGGTGGTAAAAGTCCCCCGCTGGACCCTGAGGGAATTTCAAGTGAAACGTGTAAAAACCATTCAAACTTGTTCGTAGAGAAGATTGAAGCAAGGCGTCTGGACTTGTAGAGTTTTCTAGAAGACGTTTCGCTGCTCATCCAAGCAGCTTCATCAGTTCAAACTTGTTACTGTGTAACTACAAACCTATCTTATAGCTGAAGAGTCACACTGACCTGTGTCAGAGCCATTTTTCCATATTTCCTCTTTTTTAATCCACCAACACTGAATTGTGGTTCAGACAATGGCTGTCTATGAATGTTCTTCACAGAGAAACTCGGTTTATTTCGGTTTATTTCTGCTTTGCTTTATTGAATCGTGTAGTGTCAGAATCAATCTTATCAAAATAACTAAACACAAAATAAACGTGTAAAAGCGCACATTTACGGAGCGTCAGTGAACACACCGCGACTTATTGTCAATGTCTAACACAGCAACATTTAAACTTTGCCTTGTTGGTCCTATCATGAGCTACATATTTACAATAAATGTGTTTAGTGTTGGTGGAAGCAACAATACTCCAGATGACCAGAACATGTTTGTTGATATTAACAGTGAGAAATGTAGCAGCTTGCTTAGCACACCATGCAGGTAAGTGCACTTTAAATGAAGGACTGTATTTTAACACACAGTTTGTCACTAATGTCCCTGAACATGTTTGGATTCCACAGCTTTAGTTTGAAGCAGTGTTTTACTAATAATTTATGCTTTTACCACATGTATAAATCAATCTTATCAAAATAATTCAACACAAAATAAACGTGTAAAAGCGCACATTTACGGAGAGTCAATGAACGCACCGCGACAGCGCCACAAAGATTTAGTTAAACGCAGCGATCGTAGCGCGCTCTGACCGGCTGTGCTTCAGGGTTGGTTCAGAAAGGTCCACAGCTGCGTGGTAGCGCTGCAGCGTCTCTCTGAGTCTTTCTCTGTGTCTTTGCTTCTTTTTAACGTCCCGGGCAGGAGCAGGTGAGTGATCACTCTCTGTCTGTCTCTCGGGCTCTCAGTGCTGGTGTGGGGCGGACAGGAAGTATTATGGCCCTGGATGTGCTGCTTCAACAGGTGGATGAAGGACCAGCAGTGGGTATCAACGCCTTTGTGCACCAGATGAGACTGAATGGACCATGTATGGTGCAGACAGAGGTCAAACTTTTTCATAAATACTGCAAATAAAGCGTGGACGTCAGAAATCCAGTGTTACGGCTTTAACATGCTGCACCTATTACTGATAAGACTAATGCAACCTCCTAAAACACAGGTCTGATCTGGCCTTGGGTTGTGAACTGAGAATTGTAGATCATGCCTTTTCGTGTGCACATAGTCTCAAATGTTGTGCAGTTCTCAGTGCAGTCGTATTCTATTCTATCTTTTTGTTGCTGGGTCATGGCCACACTAAGGCTTGCAGTGCATTATTGCAAACCTTTCAACCCTTTCCTGTGGCAGTTCTCTGGAACACAGAGCACACAGCAGCATTTAAAATGACCAGAAACCTTTGTTTGTTTGCTTTTCAGTCTCAGTGTGTTCCTGCCCCAGTGCATCATGGACTGTCTGAAGCCAAATGATCATGAGCTACATATTTACAATAAATGTGTTTAGTGTTGGTGGAAGCAACAATACTCCAGATGACCAGAACATGTTTTAAAATGACATTAACAGTGAGAAATGTAGGTAGAAAATAATCATTTGTACACATCAAATATTTTGTAGAAAAATCCCTGAACAGTATAAAAGTGAATTACAGTATAATAATGATGAAATCTGGACCAGAACCAGCAGAAACCAAATTGGACAGGAGCCACTGTGCTGAGCAGCAATAATGAGGCAGACACAAGAGGAACAGTTGAGTAGCCACTCTTATATTATTACAAATGACAAGATCATTTGTCTGGTTTGTACAAAAATATCAAATAACTCAAAGAGTTAGGAAAAGAAAAAGAAATAGTGTGCACACTATAAAAATGACAGATTTCCCGTTGGGGCCCTTAAACCAAAATCACAATGGTCTCAGGTATATGGGTTGTAGAGTTACGGCAGTTCACCTTGTTCCAAGGATGCTTGTTCTGTGATGTAAGTGTGAATGGGTGTGTATACGTGGATATCTACTCGGTGCTGGAATCTCTTCAGGGGACTTGGCTCGCCATCGGTTTCAGCACAGATGTTGGTCCTGGACAACATCCGTCCTCAAAAAAACCCTGACCTACAGACCAGGTCAGAAAATGACATTCAACACCATGAATTCTCAGATGCATCATTCAGGACATCAAATGTCAGAAACATAAGTCTTTCCATGTAACTCTGACATTAATCTTAATCTCTATTCAAATCTCTAATCTAACTTTCAGTTGTACAACATTCAGTACATCTAAGTATATCATTTCTGAGAACTTGGCATTAAAGTGCTCAAACATTCACTACTGTTCATGTGAGCAGTGTTTCAATAACACTTATGGTCTTATGGTCTTTTTATACCTGGCTACATCTGCCACTAATGTCCCTGAACATGTTTGGATTCCACAGCTTTAGTTTGAAGCAGTGTTTTACTAATAATTTATGCTTTTACCACATGTTTAAAATCAATCTTATCAACATAACTAAACACAAAATAAACGTGTAAAAGCGCACATTTACGGAGCGTCATTGAAAAAGGGCAATCGGGCAGTTCAACACAAATTTTAGAATTCAAATGTAAATGTTTCTGATCCATCACCAGAACACTGGGAAACACATTTACTACCCTTTGTGTCATCAGGGACAAAAATGTCCGCTTCTAAAAACTGCTCTAAAAACTGAACAGATTCATATTTTTCTGCATCAATATGTGGAACAACTTCAGGACTGCTCAGAACTACCAAACATGACATCATTGGAGGAGTTTAACGCTTTAAATGCCAGTTAGTTGCCAGTGATTGAATGCCAAATTTGATTCTTCCACCTGTTGAATGTCCACTCAGTGAGCAGGATATGGCAGGCCTTAGGGCAAGTATTGATGTTACAAGACCATCACACTCTAACAGCCGAGACGTTTATTTTGATGTACTGAACTATGTGCTTAACCATGTGTCTTAGGCAAGTAAATGTGATATTGTGATATAGATATATGATAGTGTATTTCAAGTGTTCACAATAAAAGAACACTTCCTGAATGCAATAAAACTGACACAATAGGTTAGCAGACATTGTAATGCTAAAAAGCTGCACTGCAGTCATAATTAAACTTCTCAGGAGCAACAGTAACATCTGATCTGTGGTCAGTGAGATGTGTCCCTGAATGCACCATGTCTCAATCAATCTTTTTGTTATCACAACCACTTTATTGTACTTGTTGTGACAATTACAATTACATTACTTGTAATGTTACAGTTGATACTAGTTTACATTATACATTGGCAAATTCCTGGCCCAAATAAAAAGCCTCAATGAGAAGCTTTTTGAAGTCGGAATAACACTTCATGTGTTTCACAGGAAACACTACACTTTTCAAACATGCAGACACAACCGGGTAGCAGACGTTGTGCCTTCCATAATCTGCCTCACAGTCATGATTAAACTTTACAATAAGTGCGAAATCCTTCTTCTCTGATGGAAGCGGAACATGACCTTGCCCTGTGATCCACTGTAAAAACTTAGCAGGTGTGAAGACAGGTTGGCCATCAATGTCATCTTGATGAGCCAGTCCTCCATCTATGGAGTCAATATGAAAATAAGTGTTACATTACAATGTGTTTTTTATTTACATCTAAGTGGTTGTTTAATATAAACAAAGGAGGGCTGATCTCCCTTGTGAGCCAGGTTGTGCTCAAGGTTTCTTCCTGTTAAAAGGGAGTTTTTCCTTACCACTGTCCTTACTTCCTGTAAAGCATTTTGATTGTAAAAGATGCTATATAAACAAAATTGAACTATAAGAAATACCTTCAGCCTCATACAGGAAGTCTTGCAAAAAGTTAATAATCTCCAGCTCCATCTGATGCTTAGTAGAATCTTTCTCACTCAGTTGTGGCTGAATGGAAGCCAAGACAAACTCAGCACTGACCTAGGACGGGAGAAAATACAGGTATCAGCTTTTAAGTTTTATACATTTCTAGAAAGTTTTTCTTGTTCATAATTATAGTAACTCATGTTTGTCTTTACTTTTCTGTCTTCCATGGGAACAAACAGGGGCTGGCAGATATCTGGGTACTGTCTCATCAGTGAAAGAAGGTTGTACAGCTTCAAGCCTTCTTGTAGTTGTTCCATCATAGGCTGCAACCTCAGCACCGCGTGAAGTACGATGGCACTAAAACAGCAGAGAGTACACAATCTTACTCATGTACCTATTAACTACACCAGTGCCTTCATAAACAAACACACAGAACATACCGAAAAATGGAATCCTTATTTTGAATGGAGATCACACCAGTGTATCCACAGTTTAAGATTTCAGCAGTTAAGTCCCTGATTGAATCTTCAGTTGACATCGCAACCTAAAAGTGAAGAAAGGATCAATCCAATACTTCCATCACATAGATCCTATACCTGGTCAATTAAACTTTTCAATTGGACATCTGCAACAGCATCACTGGTGAGAAGAGGTGGGTTTATCCGCCCACTACACAGGTATTGGTAGGTCCACGGGCTGAAAAAGGCAGGGGCTGGTCCACCTTGTGCAAGGCTGACAGCAATAATCTCGCCTACAGTCCTATTAACACAAACCAAACATAAGTGAATGTCATGCTAAAAACATTGATTTGTTTCTCTTTATCCGCTAAGAACATAAGCACACCTGTAGAGGCCACTGTCATAGTCATTGAGAGAGTACCGGGGGCTCCTCTGATGTGGCGGTCCATCAAAGAAACGGCTCTTGATCCCTGCCACCATTTCTATACACAATTACAAACACTTATGGTCATAGTCCTAGCAGTTTCAGTGTCTGTGTCAGCATAAACACATAAGCAGAAGAGAGTACACACCCACAACCCAATCAATGTCTATTTGTTGGTCTGTCAACAAATGTAAGAGCTATTGTTTTTTACCTGTGAGAAACTCTTTTCTGAGAGCACCTGTGTCCACTCCTGCCTCCCCAAAAAAGGTAACTGTCAAAGTTGTTTTTCCCTGGCCCTGTGACAGTGCGAATGTGAGAGCCAGTGTATCCATGAGAATCAGGTGGAATCATGATCAGTCGCCGCCTCCCCTGGCCACCTGTAAACACAAAAATTATTGTATTTGTGTGTCTTTGCACTTGAAAGGCATTATCACACACATTGCTGTGTATTATAGTTGTTATATTATTGGTTTGCTCCACCTGAAGCCTTATAGAGCAGCCATCCTCCTGTGCATCTTTGGGTACTCATGTTGGAGTAGTCTGTCAAACTAAGACAATTACAATTACATAAGGTATCATCTGTCAATTCTAATTTAAAATTATTATTAATCAATTATATTTGATTACTGCAATACCTCCTCATGGCTTAAATCCTTTGACATGGTGAGATGCCTTTTTCCAAGTCCTGCCAGGGTAAGTTCAAACTCTTCTGATGGGTTTGGGGTAGTCTCTGCATTTAGGTTTAGCAGGAATGTGTAGAAAGTAAATGGCTTCCAAGCTTTGGTAGATGATGTACCACAGCTCTTTGGAATCTTTCCTTTTCCGAATGAAAAATCCAGGGAAAGATCTGAATAATTTAAAAATAAAAATAAAATATGAATATTGCATATACTTACACAGCATCACATGTACCATTCAAAATACTTTTAATTAACATAGAAAATGAGACTGCATTAAAATCTAAAACCTGGCCATCTCTTGTTGTACAGAAGGAGAAGCTTGATCCAGTTGTCTTCCATGCTCTTGCTGCCCCTGAGACACATTCTGTGTCAGTACATTGATAAGGGTCTGTGCAGATGTTAACAAAGACATTTCAGAAAACTAAAATTAGCTGTATCACCAGTTATCGAAGGGGAAGCTTAAATACGTGGATAAAACGGGCAAAAAAATAGGTTATTAGCTGTTAGCGCAAGACAGTTTAAGCTAGCAACATGCGTCATTATCATCCTGTGCAGAATAAAAGCGTCTTTCCTTTGTTCATGTTACATAAATGACAGGTCTGTTTATTGCTGAGGTCGAACTCAGAAAGACTCATTAGATAGAAAAGAAATAGTTACCAATTCTTACCTGCATTGATGTCTGTGGCCCTGGTGGAGCGGAGGCCATGATGCGCCATGAGTACTGCGGGCACGCGATCACTGACAGATTTGTCAACTGTAAACTGTAGATTATTCCATAATGTGTTGACTCAATATAGTGATTGTTACCAGGTCTGCTTTGAAGCATCTTATACTTTGACTGGTGTCAATGTTTTGCAGCAGGTCACATCAATATGAAAGATAGCGCGTGTTGAGGTAACCCTTTGAAATGTCCAATGTTCCCTGAATGCACCGTGGCTGAGCAAAGCCCTTAGTCTTCATTGTCCTGCTGTCACTCAGCAGGCCACACCCATGTCCCCACCCCAAGCAAAATCGGGGTCAAAACCTCAAAGGTGAAAAAAGGAGAGGCGAAAGTGGAAAAAAGATTTGAACCTGAAGAAACAAGATGTGAAACTGTAAAAAATTAAGATTTGAATCAAAAAAATCTGAAACTGAAAAAGAAAAATGGTAAATATGAAAATAATTATTGAAATGAAACCTGAAAATAAACTATTTATTCAAAAGAATTTCAAAGTTGATTCCAAAAAAATTTTGAACTGAAAAAAATCAACATCAAAACATAAATGTTCAGTTTCAAGTTTTAGTGTTTGAATGAAATTTATTTTTTCAGGTGAACAAAACTTATGACCCCGATTTGGCTCCATATCCATGCTGCTTCTGCTCTGCTCCATCCTGTGCTGATCTGCAGCTCATTGATTGCTGAGCTCCATCTAGTGGACAGACAGTAGAAGTGAATCAGGAAATGTCTTTCAGACACTTGTTGGACCGGTTTCACCGTCACTGACGTGTTCAGACTGTGAGGCTGTGAGGAAGTGACGGCGTCCTCAGATCAGATTGTGTCAGACAGCAGGACTGAGGAGGACCAGGAGCAGCTTCTTCTCCACACAGGAAGCTGGAAAGTGTCTGTAAGTCCATCTGAACTGATCCAGCAGGTGAGAGTCCTTCCAGAGAAATCTCTCCATGTCTGATCACACTGTGCTGCATCACTGACTGATGGTACAGTACAGATGTTTCTGCTGCTGATTGGCTGCTTTCTCTTTGCTCTTTGATGACTTTTATAGCAGATGAACAGCTGTTTCAGAACAAGTTGTTACTTGTAGTGTTTTTCTGTTCGAGTCACAGCAGACTGTAGAACACAGCTCTCAGGTCACATGATCAGTGAGAAATGCAGGGAGTGTCAGAACCGGTCTGACAGCTTTCTGAGTTTTTGTGTTCACTGAGCTGTGTGGAGTTACTGTAATTCAATTCATGTCAGACAGACAAACAACAAGCGTCTCTGTTGATCGTTCTCTCTGTAAAGTTCAGCAGCTTCATTTGCTCTGAAACTCAGATCGACTCGTTCAAAGCTTCAAGCGGAGAAAAGGTCGCTTTATTCTGACTTTATCAGATCAGTCTGTTTCAGGTTTAACACGCCTGTGGTGCGTTTTATTTTTCATGAATTCATATCGATGATTGAAACTCATCAGAAGAAACATTTTCTCTTCAAGGGTTCATAAATATGTGAATCTAATATTTGCCATGAGGAGAAGTGTGTCAGTCCTCAGAGCTCAGACAGTAGCTGCTCATGTGTTTGTCCTTTCTATAGAAAACAGTCCACAGACTGTTACAGAGGAAGGTCTCAGTGCTTCACTCAGTCTGTTCACACTGTGACAGAAACACATGAACACATGTTCATTTATTCACATGTTCACACATGGAGAGAAGTGACAGAATTCTGAAGCAAACACTGAATGTGTGTGTGCACTGTTCCACTTACAGCATGTGACATCAATAATAACAGCATCAGAGATGTTGGTGTGTTTACAGACTCACCAAAATAAAAGCCTGAGAACCAAACCTGGTCTGAGGCTCTGATGCTAAGCTAACAGCATGATTAGCCTGTTAGCATCTACATGAAGGATCAATAACAACATGCTGACTGTGTGTTTCTGTGTCATGTTGCTGTGTTTGTGTGAAGGTGTGAGCTCTGCTATGAGTCAGTGTGAGGACAGAGAGGAGGGAGTCCCTCCCTCTAAAAGCCCTCTGTGTGGGGACCATGAGAGCCGGACCAAAGCTCAGAGGTAAGAGGACCGTCTCTGACTGTCCATGACTCTTCTCCATGTCAGAGCTCACACTCACATTATTCACACATCTGTGTGTGTTCAAGAACAAAGCAGCAGCACACTGCACACTCTGCTGGACCTGGACCTGGACCTGGGCCTGGACCTGGACCTGGACCTGGACCTGGACCTGGGCCTGGACCTGGACCTGGACCTGGACCTGGACCTGGACCTGGACCTGGACCTGGACCTGGATCTGCCAGCTGTGTGTCCATGAAGAGTGATTGGTCAAAGGATCGGCCCCCTGATTTCAAAGCTGTTGATCCATCTGAGGGTCAAAGGTCAGAGTTAATGTCACAGCTGCAGTTTGTTTCCATCATTATTAAACATTTAAAGTGTAACATGATGTTCAGCAGCATTTTTCCAGAAGAAGCTCAGAGTCAGTGTTTGTGATTCTATCAGGATCCAGGATGTGAGAGCAGACTCTGCTGGACCTGGACCCAGCTGTGTGTCCATGAAAAGTGATCGGTCGATGGGTAGGATCATTGATTTCAAAGCTGATCAGCCATCTGATGATCAAAGGTAAGAATCACTCTGGAAGTGTCTCCATGCTGTGATGAGCTCTGCTGGACTCTTGGGGTTGTATGTGTCTGTTTGCTCTGCAGGTGGTTGATGGTTTGGAGCATCTGTAGCACAGAGTAATGCATATTTACAGTGCTGCTTCAAAGTGTATGAATCATTTAAAATCTTCTATATGTCTGCATAAACATGACTTAAACATCTGCCTCACTGTACTAGAAAGGCAGCCCACTGAAACAAAGTATGGAAAGACATTTCAGTAATAAAACATTTAAATAAATGATAGATTCATACACTGTATGTAAATATTATTGTGCTGCCCCCTATAGTCAGCCAAAATCCTATGTTTGAGTTGAGATTGTCCTACGAGGCTTCCGTAGTAGCATAATGGTTCCAGAGCCAAGTGGAAAGTTTCTGCTGTGTTTTTTCATCCTGCTACATGTTTTTTAGTCGTCTGAGAATATCTGTCTGTAAGTATTATGTTTCATAAGCCCTTACCTTACGTCATGCGCTCATAGGAGGCACTTTAAGTTATTTAAGTTTAAGAAAACGGGTTAAAAGTGTGACGCTAATAGCGCTAGCGACCTTATGGGTTTTTCAATGCAAATTAGCATTGTGCTAATCGCTAGCGGTTTATGCATTTTTCTGTTGTCTAGCTCAGCTATGTTTTGTCGGCCTGCAGAATTCAGCATTGATCGTGTTTCGGGTCATATTTATGCAGAAATATAGAAAGTTTGACCAACTTCCCAAAACGACTGTAGCTGTCAGCCTATATGTAGCTAGGAGCTAGTCTCCTCCTCCTCAGATTCCCAGGGTCCTGGTTTGGATTTTTGCACGTACCTCACACTGCTGATTATTCTGACTTGAACACAGCCTGTGCAGAACTTTAAGGTGGCTTCTGTTCTTCGGTGTTTTTGGTTGAATTTGGTCAAATTGTGATCAAATAAATTGTGTGATAACAGTTTTTCAGTCTCTTGTAGTGGCCATCATGGACACTGATCCAGCTCTGTGTCCATGAAAAGTGAACATTTCAAAAATGTTGATACCACTTTAAGTCCTGTTTCTGTAACTTAGCAGAGTTCTTCAATGATCATGTGGGTCTGCTTGGCTCTGTAAAAGACCCATAAGCAGGTCTGTGTTTGTAGATGTATAATAGAAAGTATCAGTATGTATTTATGTTGTCATGTTATCATCTCATGGTGGTTTCTGAAGGCTTTAAGTAAAGGAAATAACAAAGGTCTGCAGTGTGAGGATATAGACTCTATATCATCACACTGCAACATTGTCTGACTGCGATTCATTACAAACCCATCCTGCTGCACATCGCTTAATGTTAAAGAAAGAGAAACATGATGAGTGGAAGATTTAACTGAACTCTTACAGCTGTGCTGGCAGCCATTAAAGCAGAATATGTGAAGAAGAACAAATTACAAACCTGCTGGATGCAGCTGAACAGTGTGGAGTCAGGATAGTTTTCATTTTTAATACACACATTTTGTGTATTAATTAATTTTCTTCACCAGTCCATTGACTGTTGCACTTTGTATTTATTTCAGTCTGAGGTTTCAGTTTTCTTTAATCTGAAATAAAGGCCTTCAATGTATTTGCCTGGGACTACTTTTATTCATGGTAACAGAGCTAGCTGTGCCCCAGGTAAACATTTCCTGCATTGAAAACTGACAATAGATATTACTGAAACATATGAACATGTGGACACAGGGGAAGCTAATAAGACACAAGCTAGACATCAGTTCAGACCTTTGACTTGGAGGAAATGTGAACAGCTGGACCTCAGGGACTTTAATTGAACCCCCCTGGTCTAAATCAATGTGAACATATGATGACAGTGGAAGTGGAATGGAACTCTTAAAGCTGTGCTTCAGTCATTAAAGCAGCAGCAACAGGTTCAACATGAGCTGGATGTGTGGAGTTGGGATAGTTTTCATTTTTTAATACAACAATGCTTGTTTGTCACCAGTCTGTTGACTGTTGTGTATCTGTTTAAAGTGAAAACACATCAAAACACTTAGTGAAGTGATTGTGTTGTTAAATGCTGATGTTTCTGTCACAGACTGCAGCAACCCAGTGTTCAGACTCCTGCTCAGGACGCCATATTTATGGTGAGTACAAACAGCTTCTAACTACAACACAACAGTCCTGGTGCTTTACAGAGACCCAGAGCCTGACCCCTGAGAAAGCATTCACAGAGACAGAACTGTGGTAGTAATACTTATAACTACAGCAGCTGTGCATACACAACACTTCATATCTAATGTTGTAGATTCAAGTAATACATGTATGAACATAAGCTGTAATATCATGAAACACTAAACTGTTATTCTGCTCCTCAAAGTCTGAGAGTTTATACTCTGTTGTTCTGATCCAGCTGCTGGAGGAGAACATTGTCAGGTTTGTGAAGGATGAGCTGAAGAAGATCCAGAAGCTCCTGAGTCCAGATTACCCAGAATGCTCAGAGAGTCAGAGGGAGGATGAGGAGGATGAAGAGCAGAGGAGCAGCAGAGAGTCATTAGTGCAGATCACAGTGCACTTCCTGAGGAGGATGAAGCAGGAGGAGCTGGCTGAGCGTCTGCAGAGCAGTAAGAGGATTTGAAGAGCTTTAACATGATGGAAAGAGGAAATGAAGTTTACATTTACACACTCTGCTGTTAATATGATGCAGACATCTGTGAATTCTTCTGACTGAAAACACAAACTGTTTGTCTACAACTGATGAACAGATTTCATGGAGACAGAAAACATTTATTTGACACATTTATTGTAGCGTTCACTTATTAATGACATTTATTGTTTGTTCAGGAACTCCTGCTGCAGAGTGTGGACGTAAACTCAAGTCTAACCTGAGGAAGAAGTTCCAGTGTGTGTTTGAGGGGATCGCTAAAGCAGGAGAGCCGACCCTTCTGAACCAGATCTACACAGAGCTCTACATCACAGAGGGAGGGACTGCAGAGGTCAATGAGGAACATGAGGTCAGACAGATTGAAGCAGCATCCAGGAAAGCACACAGACCAGAAACAAGCATCAGACCAGAAGGCATCTTTAAAGGCTCACCTGGAAGACAGGAACCAATCAGAACAGTGATGACAAAGGGAGTGGCTGGCATCGGGAAAACAGTCCTAACACAGAAGTTCTCTCTGGACTGGGCCGAAGACAAAGCCAACCAGGACATCCAGTTCACATTTCCATTCACTTTCAGAGAGCTGAATGTGCTGAGAGAGAGAAAGTTCAGCTTGGTGGAACTTGTTCATCACTTCTTCACTGAAACCAAAGAAGCAGGAATCTGCAGCTTTCAGCACCTCCAGGTGGTCTTCATCTTTGATGGTCTGGATGAGTGTCGACTTCCTCTGGACTTCCACAACAATGAGACCCTGACTGATGTCACAGAGACCACCTCAGTGGATGTGCTGCTGACAAACCTCATCAGGGGGAAGCTGCTTCCCTCTGCTCGCCTCTGGATCACCACACGACCTGCAGCAGCCAATCAGATCCCTCCTGACTGTGTGGACGTGGTGACAGAGGTCAGAGGGTTCACTGACCCACAGAAGGAGGAGTACTTCAGGAGGAGGTTCAGAGAGGAGGAGCAGGCCAGCAGGATCATCTCCCACATCAAGACATCACGAAGCCTCCACATCATGTGCCACATCCCAGTCTTCTGCTGGATCACTGCTACAGTTCTGGAGGACATGCTGGAAACCAGAGAGGGAGGAGAGCTGCCCAAGACCCTGACTGAGATGTACATCCACTTCCTGGTGGTTCAGACCAAAGTGAAGAAGATCAAGTATGATGGAGGAGCTGAAACAGATCCACAGTGGAGTCCAGAGAGCAGGGAGATGATCCAGTCTCTGGGAAAACTGGCTTTTGATCAGCTGCAGAAAGGAAACCTGATCTTCTATGAGTCAGACCTGACAGAGTGTGGCATCGATATCACAGCAGCCTCAGTGTACTCAGGAGTGTTCACACAGGTCTTTAAAGAGGAGAGAGGCCTGTACCAGGACAAGGTGTTCTGCTTCATCCATCTGAGCGTTCAGGAGTTTCTGGCTGCTCTTCATGTCCATTTGACCTTCATCAGCTCTGCTGTCAACCTGCTGGAACAACAACAAACAACATCTCTGTGGTTTAAAGTCTTTAGAAACAAACCTGAACTAAAACACCTCCACCAGAGTGCTGTGGACAAGTCCTTACAGAGTCCAAATGGACACCTGGACTTGTTCCTCCGCTTCCTCCTGGGTCTTTCACAGGAGACCAATCAGACTCTTCTACGGGGCCTGCTGACACAGACAGGAAGTAGCTCACAGACCAATCAGGAAACAGGCCAGTACATCAAGGAGAAGATCAGTGAGAATGTGTCTGCAGAGAGAAGCATCAATCTGTTCCACTGTCTGAATGAACTGAATGATCGTTATCTAGTGGAGGAGATCCAACAGGCCCTGAGATCAGGACGTCTCTCCACAGATGAACTGTCTCCTGCTCAGTGGTCAGCTCTGGTCTTCATCTTACTGTCATCAGAAGAAGATCTGGAGGTGTTTGACCTGAAGAAATACTCTGCTTCAGAGGAGGCTCTTCTGAGGCTGCTGCCAGTGGTCAAAGCCTCCAACAAAGTTCTGTAGGTGGATTTATGAACCATTTCAAACATGGTTGATTTTTATATGAACAATAAAACACTGACTTTGTGTTCATTCTTTTTTTTCTCAGACTGAGCAGCTGTAACCTCTCAGAGAGAAGCTGTGAAGCTCTGTCCTCAGTTCTCAGCTCCCAGTCCTCTAGTCTGAGAGAGCTGGATCTGGATAATAACGACCTGCAGGATTCAGGGGTGAAGCAGCTGTCTCGTGGACTGGAGACTCCAGACTGCAGACTGGAGACTCTCAGGTCAGGATCCAGCTTTTTGATCATCAGTTAAATTCTGCTTCATGTTCATGTTGAAGATCTGTTGGATTTTCCTTCTTTCTTCTTGAGTTCATGACATGTTTTGTACCTCCAGTCTGTCAGGTTGTCTGATCACACAGGAGGGCTGTGCTTCTCTGGCCTCGGCTCTGACCTCCAACCCCTCCTATCTGAGAGAGCTGGACCTGAGCTACAATCATCCAGGAGACTCAGGAGTGAAGCTGCTGTCTGCTTTACTCAACAGTCCAGATTGTAGTCTGAAGACTCTCAGGTACACAGAGACCACAGAGCATGAGTCCTCCTCAGTCTGTCAGTTTAGCTCATATATCCACAGCTGTTGATGGATGGACTGAAACTGCAGAGAAGAAATAATCACTGATCCCTGATGTTCATCTTCCTCCATCATTAAGTGTCCATCATGTTAACCTCACTTTTCTTTATACACGTTCTTCATGTCAAAATACATACAGACTGATTTTCAGTCACACTTAGTGCAGATCAAATACTAAATGATGCCCTACTTATTAATGTCCAGCTGTAAGAACCACTGAATTATTTCCACAAACAAATGTTCCTGAAACAATCCATATGTGAAGCTTCAGAGGAGACAACAACACAATGGTAGAAGGAGGAGTTCCTTCAGTCAGAGACAGAGAGCAGGGAGACACTACAATATTATCACTGTAAAAACTACACACAGACATGAGTGAATGTATTTATTTGAAGTGTGTCAGAAACTCTTCCATCCATGACACATGTGAACCAGGCTTGTGTTTGCATATAGAGTGAAAGGAACAAACAGTCAGAGACAGTGTGGCTTGTTTGCTGCTTTGGATAAATGCACAATGCTGAGATCAAACCTACACTGTTGCTGCATGAAGAGGATTTTACAGTAAAGCACTGACAGAGAGCAATATTTCACAGAATGGAGGACATGAATAAACACAGAGCAGATCAGGAGAGACTCTTCTGGAGTCGACACAGATGAGTTTCAGTCTGTTTGTGTGTCTCTGACAAACTGAGGAACTCTGCTTCATGTTGATCAGCAGTTTGGACTCATGTTGGTTAGAAAATCATTCTGACTGTGTTTCTTCCTGCAGGGTGGAGCATGGTGGAGAGCAGAGGTTAAAACCTGGGCTGAGGAAGTGTAAGTTTGACTCAGTCTTTCCTCATGTTATTGTGCATGAGTCAGTGTTCTATCAGTCCATCAGAGCTGTTGTAGCGCAGCCTCGGCGGTTGGATTTCTTTGGTGTTTACTGGAGTTTATTACTCCCCAGCAGGAGTTTTAGGTTCCAGCTTTGTCATTGGTTTTCCTTTTTTCTCTTGTTAGGGAGCTTTAGTGTGTTGTAGTGTCTCTGTGTTTGTTTGGGCACTGCTCAGCTCTGAGTTCATGAACTGCAGCCTAACACTGAAACCAGCCTGTGTAGCTGCCGATCTGAGAGTGGGGACGAGTGGGGAGGTGCAGACATGCTGTGTGTGGGTTTCCCCTCAGCCTGGGACATAACAGAGACAACCAAAGCAGACAAAAGACAAAATCCAATAAGAGACCACAAAGGGTTGAAAAGGTCCAAACACAGGAATAAACAGCTCCACAGTCCAAAAGCAGGCAGGACTCAGACACAAAGAATCTCATCCAAAGGGTCAGACTGGACTGATGGACTGAAGAGTGAAGACACTGAGACACTGAGCTGTGAGCAGCATTATTAGGGTTAGGGTTAGGGCGAGAAACGCCACTGTTTAAGAAAACGAGTTACCACCAAAATAAGTTTCACACGGGGTCTCTGTTTAAAGTTTGTAATCAATTAGTAACAAAACACGTTATCCGCCATGTTTCCCTGCACCGTTTCTTCCCTTTTTCCCCAATCTGCTACAAACACCCTGATTTTCAGCACAATGCAGCATTTCCATTCAACCAATCACGGGGCAGCTTTCCAACTGTCATGGCGGAGGGTTTATATGAAAACTAGAAGTTTCATATAAACCCTTTTTGGAAAGAAAACACTTTTTTCTGGATTTATAGCGTTTTGGAAGCAATCTCTTCATTTGTTAGGCGGGACAGCCGAAACCAGTTAAACAAGCTTTTACTGACAGCTCTGAACAGACCACATTAACTTATCATTCATTTTAGTGCAGCCGCCACAACTTCCATTTCACAAACCATTTTTTAATCTTCATTTATTATATTTCCTTTTATTTTGCTTTGTGCTTTGGTTTCATTCTGTAACACTGGACTTATTTTTATGAAGGTTTGAACTCTGACAGTGTTTGAACAGGAGAGAAAGGAGTATAAAGTGTGTAGTGAGGGGTCACAGCCTTAAAGCATCTAGAATAACTGTAAAAAATAAAGCCCATCACTTCACGGATTTCACCTTTTGCGGGTTATTTTTGGAACGTAACCCCGCGATTAACGAGGGACCTCTGATGAGAAGGAAGAGACTGGGCTCTCAGCTGCAGTAAAGGGGGCAGGTCTGGCTCCAACACAGGTTTCAATGTGCAAGATGTCTTGCCCTCACATTCTTCTTCCATTTCCACTTGTCCTGAAACTTCGGCCTTCGCTGTCAACCTTCCTTTTCTTACTCACACTTGCCATTTTAGAAATGGGCAATAAAAAAACACAGATCACTGGCAAACAGGGTGGTGAGAGTTTGACCATGTTTGCTGCCATCTTGTGGTGAAATGTTAAATATATATAAATAATAATCATTTTTAAACGTGTGATTTCATCCTGTGGACAACAGTACTGGTGGCATATTATGACATTATTGATTTTATGACAGAGGCTTCGGCCCAGTGAACATATGAACTGGACTTTTGGTCTGTTCTACAGGAAAAACCCTCAATGATAATGCACCAACAATCCCAACCAAAGAAAGGAACATAAGGACAGAAGAACCAAACAGGAAAGAAAATAGAAATAACTATTGTATATATAACCTAGAAAATTTCACAACAAATTTTGAGTGGGCCAATGCACGCTCACCCACACTCTGCTGCCGGTCCGCCCCATTATATACCACCAAACCTCATTCCTGATCACCATATGTGAAAGATGCCACTGATGACATTTCATGCTTTTACAGTGTTTCTGATTGGTTTTATATAAGGTTTAATAGGCCCCAAGCTTCTCCATTCATTCTGAATGGAGGAATCCTAAAGATGTGGATGTGACTTTGGCTGCTATTTTATGAAGTTTGGTAAAAGACATGAACATGAGGACTCAGTATGATAAAGTCCAACTCCTTATGAGCAGTTTGCAGTTGAAATGAATATTCTGTGTAGAGGCATTCCAGACTGATAGGCTTCCAAAGTTAGCTGGGTTTTGTCAGGGCTCTCACCAGTTTCCCATTATTTCCTATGAGGGGGGTTAGGTCAGCTTAAGTGGCTTGCCTGTCAAAACAAAAAGTGGCACAGACATGGGGACTCAATATGTCAGAGGTCTGATGTTTATCTACATTTTACATTTTGAATGAAGGTTCTGTGTGAAAGCATGCCCAAACACCATGCCTTCAAAG
>NW_021144767.1:1615176-1797014 GCF_900634625.1 Parambassis ranga
AGAGCCAAGTATGAGCACTTTACGGTTGTTTTTATTAATGTGTATGCTCCAAATGCAGGACCAGGAAGAGTCCAGCTTTTAAACAGACTCAGTGTGGTTTTAAGTCAGTGTGGCCCTGAAGAGTTTTTATTCTTAGGAGGAGACTTTAACTGCACAGAGAACGATCAGATGGACAGAAACCACTGTGAGCCTCATGCTGCTTCCAAACAGGCCATGAAGCAGCTGGTGGAGGCTCATGGGCTGACCGATGTGTGGAGGGAGCTGCACGGCAGCCACAGACAGTACACCTGGGTCCAGAGGAGAGAGGACTTCTTCTCCATGGCCAGATTAGACCGGTTTTACTGTTTTAAGCATCATTTTAACATTTTTAAAGGGTGCAGAATCATTCCTGTGGGGTTTTCAGACCATTCGCTGCTGTCCTGTACTGTGTTCATTGCTAAGGTAAAGCATAGGTCTGCTTACTGGCATTTTAACACTGCTCTGTTACTGGACACTCATTTTAAAGAGAATTTTATGTTCTTCTGGAAAACTTTTAAAACAAGAAAAGCAGAGTTCTCCTCGCTGAAGCAGTGGTGGGATTGTGGGAAAGTCCAGATTAAGCAGTTTTGTCAGCAGCACACTCTCAATGTCTCCTGTGACATCACCAAATCTATGAGAGATCTGGAGATTGAAATAGTGGAACTGCAAACTTCTGCAGAGTCCACAGGAAAAGGGGGCTGCTTTGAAGACCTCAAGTGCAAAAAAGCCATGCTGGCAGACCTGCTGGGCACTAAAGCACAGGGAGCCTTGGTGCGGTCTCGTTTCCAGACTGCTGCACTGATGGACTCCCCATCAAAGTTTTTCTTCAATCTAGAGAAGAAGAACGGGCAGAGCAGGTTCATCCACGCTCTGCGTTCACCTTCTGGGCAGCTGTTGACGGGAGGAAGGGACATCTGCCAGAGAGCGGTGGATTTTTATTCTGGACTATATGACAGCGAGTACAATGAGGATGAGGACACATTCGGTGCTTTCTGCAGTGGCCTGCCCAGAGTCTCACAGGAGGACAACAAAGACCTGGAGGCTCCCCTGACCGCAGAGGAATTGTTCACAGCCCTGCAGAGCCTGCAGGGAGGGAAGGCTCCAGGGATCGACGGTCTCCCCTCAGAGTTCTACAAAGCGTTTTGGCCTGAACTGAGGGAGGGATGTTTCTGGATGTTTTTAATGAGGGCTTTTATGACTGTCAACTGCCGCAGAGCAGAGAGAGAGAGAGAGGATTTTATTGCCAAGATTCAGGTTTTGTACGCAGACATTGAGAGTGTGCTGAAAATCAACGGCAACCTGTGTCGACCTTTTAAGGTGAGCCGAGGTGTCAGACAAGGCTGCTCCATGTCTGGCATGTTGTATGCACTGGCCATCGAGCCTTTTTTACATAATGTTCGCTCTTTTATCTCTGGTCTGGTTTTACCTGGTTCTGACACTGTTTTTATTTCATCTGCCTACGCAGACGACGTTATTGTCATTGTAAAAACCAAGATGATGTAACAACCTTGGGGACAATAGTTGAAACCTTTGGAAAAGTCTCGTCTGCAAAAGTGAACTGGGCTAAGAGCGAGGCTCTAGCTGTGGGGAAATGGTCTAAAGGTCTCCCTCGTCTACCTGGAGGATTAAGCTGGAAGGGGGGGGGGGCCTGAAGTACCTGGGAGTCTATCTGGGAAATGACCAAACAGTGCAGAAGAACTGGGAGGGGGTGGTGGAGAAGGTGGAGGGCAGGCTAGCAAAGTGGAGGTGGTTATTGCCACAGATGTCCTACAGAGGGCGGGTTTTAATTATCAATAATCTGGTGGCGTCCACCCTCTGGCACCAGTTGAAATGTTTGGAGCCCCCTGCTGGTCTGTTAGAGAGGGTGCAAAAAATATGTTTGAATTTTTTCTGGGATAATCTGCACTGGGTCCATCAGAGTGTACTGTACCTGCCCAAAGAGGAAGGGGGACAAGGGCTGGTGCACCTAAAGAGCAGAACAGCAGCTTTTAGACTGCAGTATATCCAGAGGTTCCTCACAGGAAATGAGGATGTGGTCTGGAGGCCTCTGATGGGCTCAGTTTTAAGGAGGGTGGCTGGTCTGGGTGCATCAGTGTTTTTAACAGACTGTGCTTTTATACCACTGCATGATCTGCCTCCTTTTTATCAGGGACTCTTTAGAGCATGGACTCTTTTTAAATGGCAAAGACTAGGACCTGCGGCCTCTCTCTTCTGGATTCTGGAGGAGCCGCTGATCCACGGAGCTCGTCTGGACATCCAGGATTCCAGCAGACCAGGCCTCAACCAGAGACTAATCTCGGCTGGCGCAGTGAAGCTGAGACACATCGCAGACGCTGCAGGTCTGGGGTTCCATGACACGGAGACAGTGGCGTCTCTACTGGACCTGAAGTCCCACCGCTACACCAGGAGTATTTTAAACACGTGGACAGAGAGACTGAGTGTTGACGAGCAGGACGTTTTATTGGATTATTTTAATGGAGTTGAAATCCCGGACTGTACGGACCCTTTCCCGGACCTTGGTTTGGTTTTAGAAAAGACTGAACCAGCAGGACCTGTGGGCACAAAAACTGGACCTGTGCCCAGCCTGCACATGCTGAATGGAAAAGCTCTGTACAGGGGCTGTGTCCAGGCTCTCAACAGAGACGCTTTAAAGGACAGAACGGACACAGTATGGAGGACCAGACTGAGCCCGAAGGAGGACTGTAAACCAGTGTGGCGAGTCCTCTACAAGCCACCCATCAACAAAAAGACTGGGGATCTGCAGTGGAGGATCCTGCAGGGGGCGCTGGCTGTGAACAGTTTTATCAATAAGGTCAATCCCACGGTGTCAGTTTTATGTCCTTTCTGTGACGAGCCAGAGACGGTCTCCCACTGCTTCCTGGACTGTTGGAGACTCTCTGGTCTCTTCAGTGTTTTAAAGACTGTGTTTCTAAGGTGTGGCGTGCCCTGGACTGAAACCGCTTTTATCTTTGGAGCAGGGTACAAGAAAGACAACGCTGCAACCTGGCAGTTCTTAAACTTCATGGTGGGACAGGCTAAACTGGCCATCTACAAGAGCAGGAAGGAGCAGGGACCAGAGGATCCAGCGTGTAGACTCACAGCCATGTTTAGAGGCCTGGTGAAGGCCAGAGTGAAAGTGGACTTCAGGTTCCATTCACTCATGAACAGTTTGGAGGAGTTTGTCTCCAAGTGGTGTTTTACTAGAGCTGTGTGTTCTGTTGTTGACGGACAGCTGTCCTTCAATTCAGTGTTTTTATAAAATATGATCGTGTTGTACTGATGAATTGATCTTTATCTGGAATAAAGGTGTTTTAAAAACTCAAAAACTCTCTCTGTTTCTCTCTCTCTCTCTCTCTCTCTCTGTTTCTCTCTCTCTCTCTCTCTCTCTCTCTCTCTCTCTCTCTCTGCCAAATAGACTGGATGACAGCGTCACTCCGGTGCGTCGTAGCGTATAAAGTGCTTAATGTCCGGCCGTCAGATTTAATATGTCCCGCGGCTTCTGTCTTAAAATGTGTCAAACCAACAGGTAGTTCTTATTTTTTAACTCATTGTGTGCCGTTTACGGGATGTTCTGAGCAGACCACGGTCAGCTCGCTGTCTGCGTCGCCACGGTGCGTCACAGCGCTGCAGGGCTTGGACGTTACAGCAACACAGAGAGCTGTGAAGCTTCTCAACACCGGTTCAACACTTCGACACAATTCACCACGAGTCTAAACATGCTCATGTATAGAACCTGCTCTCAGAGAGAGTCCGCGTTGTACGAGTGCAGTTCTCTGCCTTCTCACTGGAGGCACTCGCGGTACCACCACCCATTAGTCCTCTTGCCCAGTCCTCTGGCGCCATCTCTGCTGTCAGTTTCTATGTGTTTCTGTCCACATGGTGGCGTTTGTAAAATTCACTGCAGCTGTCTGCAGCGGCCCGATGCCCATACACACACGCAAACACATGCTGACACAAACACACATGCTGACACACATACACATACATACACAGACATTTTTCTTTAGTCTAGTATAGCATGATGTTTTTTCTCTCTGACCAGTTGAACCTAATCCCTTTGTGTATATTACTTTTCACAGATCAACGCTGACTTTAAAAGAATCACCACCATCCCACTACAGTCCAAGTTTATGTCTCAGCTGGACATCTATTCTGACAAACTGACAAATGTCTTTCAAAAAAGAGGCGGTCAACTCGGACAAAGGCTCAAAACAGTACTTGCAAAAATGGCTGAGGTAAGTGATGCATATTTCAGACTGTAGTTTGTATGTCTGTCTAATTTTGACAATGGTGTATGGACTTTTGGAGAGGTCATGGAAAGTTTAGAATATCTTAGATTATGAATATTTTTGGCAGGAACTTTGTGACAAGTGAGCAGCCTCGAGACTTAAATTTGAGAATTGTGCACCAATTTTATGATTGATTTACATTGTGCTTATAATTGTGTAGTACTAAAATGCCTGAATTTAGATAATGAAGGCTGTTTTGTTTTTTGTTTAGTGTGACGATGTAGATGCCGGACGAGAGTGCAGTATTAAAGGAGTCTGTATCTACATGGGTGAAGATCCACAAAACTTGACCCAGGAATATGTTGGAATGAAGGCAGAATCTCTTCCACTAATCTGCCAAATGAACATCTCAAGCCATGCATAAGTGAATTCAACACAATAATAAAAACATGAAATCAAGCAATTTAAAATATAGTCATTTATTCTGTTAATTGTATTGTTATTGTACATTGTATTCTTTGTATTTCATTTCATTTGTATTCATTGTATTTTTTGCAAATGAAAGTAAGAAAATCATTACACACTGTTTCTTTTTTAATGTTTAGATTAGCCATTTCTTGCCCAGGCTTTCACCAAGGGACCATTTTGATAGTTCACCAAAAGACAGGCAACAGTAAAAAGTTGGTTAATGCTACCTGTAAGTGCAAGGGGTATCACTGTGCTGAATATGAAACAGTACAGGCACGGCACCCACCGTCTCTGTAACTCTTCATCTTTCGGGAAAGTGTGGAAACTCAGGTACGAATTACACCTAGCTGATGCTGTGCAGAAAGGCACACAACAGAGGTGGCTAGAGCTGCTGTCCTCACGTTTTTCAAAGGAAAATTTTGTGCGTTTACATGTCATATTTATATGTAGAGGTGGCTAGAGTTAGACGCATAGTAACAAAAAACACAAAAGTTTGCAGCAAAGATTGACGAGCAGTGATGAAAAAAGATAAGCTAGCATAGTGTGTGCATTCCAGCGCGCATTCAATAGTTACCGGATGTTTGCATGCATCCCGACCATTGACAGTAAAAACTATGGACAGAGCTTCCGTGACGTCACCCGTTTGTTTCTGAAGAGCCGTTTTGAGTCTCAGTGGGAGGTTCCGGGACGTGATGACCGCCGCCATGTTGGCAGCGTCACGTCAACTAAAACTCCGAATATGGACAAAGAGGGGGAGCACGAGCGGGGTTTAGGGGGACGGGCGATCGTGGGAGCAGGAAACTCACGCTGTGATACGTCAACCGTCTGTCGCTCAAGAGGCAACGCCCATAATTAGGCGTAATTTTAAGTCCGAATACAATTGAAACGAGTGGGTTGTAAAAAAATTCACCCCCCCTACAATTGACACTAGAAGAGAACCTATCATCTGAGACCAGAGTGGTTTTTTGTACCAGGCCATAAACATGTTAATTTCTGCTGTGAAATCGGCCATTTTAACATGGGAGTCTATGGGAAATTACTCGCTTTTGGAGCCAGCCCCCAGCTGTTGCAGCGTGAATTACAAGTTTTGACACTTCCGCATGGGCTTCAACTTTGAGCCCCGAAGGTTGCCGCTTGATCCCGACCTTTCAGCGGAAATGACATCACGTTCCTGCGTGCATAGCGGCTATTAGTCCCTTCAACAACATGTAGAGCCCGGATAGCTCAGTTGGTAGAGCATCAGACTTTTAATCTGAGGGTCCAGGGTTCAAGTCCCTGTTTGGGCAGAAAGCTTTGTTCTCCTGTGACACAGTGTTAGGATGGCCATGTAGCAGCTCAACTTCACAAGTAGGAGTCTTGAGACAGAGGTGGACCTCTATGTAGATATTTATTTTAGCAAGCACATAACAAACATCAATACAACAGGATTACAAATACCTGGGAGTGGTGTTGGACAATAAACTGGACTGGACAAAAAATACTGAAGCCCTCTACAAGAAGGGCCAGAGCCGCCTCTATTTTCTGAGGAGGCTCCGGTCTTTTAACATCTGTCGGACTATGCTGAGGATTTTCTATGAGTCTGTGGTTGCCAGTGCCATTTTGTTTGCTGTTGTTCAGTGCCAGACTGATCCCTCCTAAATGCACCACTGAGCGCCACAGGAGGTCCTTCCTTCCTGTGGCCATCAAACTGTACAACACCTCCCTCTGAGACCAGAACACACTGTCTTGTAATCATATCCATATTGGATTTATTTAGACAAGATTTTATTGCACATGGTACAAGTTGTATTATATATGACTTTAGTCTTCACTTGCCAGGATTTGACTTGAATGTATATTAATGTTTAGAATTTATTAGGTTTTATTTCATATTTTTTATTTTTATGCTCACTACTTTACCTTATTTGTATTTCTGTCTTTTTTGAGTACACACGGAGCACCTGGAACGAAAACAATTTCCCCCTGGGATCAATAAAGTATTTCTGATTCTGATTACCACAGGCTGGGAACCACAGGCAGCATGTGGTCCTGACAGCACACAACAGAAAAACCACCTTACATACAAAATGGCCGCCTTAAATAGCTGCTGCCACACCTGGAGTCCTCTCCCATCCCCAGATAGGTGATCTCCTTCTCCCTCCTTCTACCAATTCATTCGAGAAAAAGGTTCATTCAAGTAGGACATCTAGTGGTGAAAAAAATGAATTGCGGTGTGTGTTATTGGTTCATGGATTGTTTGGGATTTGAATCTCCATGCACATACACACTAGTGTAGTCTCTTTGGACCACACTACATGGTTGAATGGTTTCAGGCTGACACAATAAAATACATTACACTTTCAGTTTCACTGCACGAAGTTGTTATACAAAGTGACATTTGAGGTCAGGGTGTCCGCGGGGTCTTAAAAAGTATTAAAAGTTGATGAATCAATAGTGGGAAAATGAAGGCCCTGAAAGTATTGAAAAGTCTTAATCTTAATTTGAAATGTGTGTGCAGAACTCATACAGCCCTCTCACTGCAGCCTCACACAAACAGACAGACAGACAGGGTTTAAAGACGTTTCGCTGCTGAACAGCAGAATCCGCAGTTCAGGTGAACATGTAGCGAAGGAGCAGGATTTGTTGCTACTATGTGGGTTTTGATAATTTTGCTGTTGACCTGAATGAGTGATGATAACGAGCCGGTCATGTTCAGGGAGGGGGCGTGACGTGCTCGTAGCATCATAACAGACTGAACAGCAGGTCTGAGGACAGTGTTATCTGACCTGTGTGGTTCATCCATGAAGGCTGAGTCACTCTGACTGACAGCAGTCAGCTGGTTTAAGGAGTTATAGAACATGGTTACATGACGAACGCCCATTTAAAAAGTATTGTTATTATCCTGCTATAGTGGACCATTGTCTGCCAGGATGATATCTGCATACAGCTAAAACTGTAACAGACAGAATGAAGAGTCTGTCAGCTGGAGCTCAGCTTTAGAAAGAGAGGAGACACTGAGGCAGAGGAAGAGAGGTGAGGAAGATGAGAGAAGAGATACTGTAGCTGCATTAGAAACATGTTGAAGAAAACAAATATATATCTCAATCACAACTATTAAATAAATAATAGTGTATATAATTTTAATCATTTTAATTCACATTGGAACATTGGTAAAAAAGAAAAAGAAATAAGACCATGTTTCACCTCTTTCTGAGCCTCGTTAGTGCAGTAGGCAGCGAGTCAGTCTCATAATCTGAAGATTGTGACTTCAACCCTCACAAGGGGCACTTGTTTTAGAGCCAGAATACAGATTACAAAGAGCACACTGTATGTTTACATGTCATCCAGGTCATGTTCATAGAGAGCGTCTGGACTTTTTTTTCTTTTTTCTTTTTCAAGTTTTTCTTGAAGATGTTTCTCTGCTCCTCCAAGCAGCTTCATCAGTTCTAACTGTTTGGTGGGAAAAATGGTTTATATGTGGTGGAGTTGGGTCTGGGTGAAAGTCACTCTTCCAAGCATGTCCATGCTTGCGTAAGGTGTGTTCATACTAAAGTCACACTGAAAAAGCGGCTGCAGGAGGAGAGCTGGCCCAGTTTGGTTCAGGAAGCAGTGCAGCTGTGTTCATTGATCAGCTGCTGCACGTTGGTTAGCTGAGAACAACTCAGTTTATTCAGGAGTTTACATCGAGACACCTGGACTGAAGGATTGTTTTTTGAACACGTTTCGCCACTTCTCCAAGGCTACGTTCAGACTGCAGGTCTTAATGCTCAATTAGGATTTTTTGGTGAAATCCAATTTTTTGGTGTTTACAAAATAATATGCGACTGCTACCACTCTCCTGTGTGAACGGACTGTGGCCCTGAAGTGACCCGCATGCGCAGAAGAGGACACGACGTCACACAATGTGTGCTTGTGTGGCTTTGTTTACGTTAATGTCCGAGAGTAGCCAACATAATTACATTCAAATAATATCAAGAAGAATGCTGAGAAGGAATAGCGCAGTAGCTGCAGCGTCTGTACAGAGATGCGTGTGGGTGCGGAGTGGTGGGACAGTGATGTGACTGCTTTTAGCGACACTGACTTCATTCATAACATTCAACATTCATAACTTCAGAATGACGAGAACCTTTGAATACATCTGCAGGCGCCTTTCTGTGTCACTTTCACAGCAAGACAGTCGACATCTCCCTCATCTGTGAGCCGTGCGTTGGAGTTGGGCTCTACTTCCTGGCAACAGGCGCTTGTTGCTAACAACACAGCTTGTCTGCCCGCTCCTGTGTCGCAGAATTGTGACGCCTGTCACCTTTCACTGACGCAAAAGTCAGATATATGCCCCATAGCCGTTCAGACTGAGGTCGCATTGCAAAATATCTGATACGTATCTGATTTAGGACCACATATGAAAGTGACCTGGGTCGTATAATAAAAAATCGGAATTGAGCTGTTCACACTGTCATGACAATATCAGATACAGGTCGCATTAGTCTGCAGACTGAACGTAGCCCAAGTGGCTCCATCAGTTCTACTGAACTTGACCAGATGAAGCACATCGGACTTGTTAGGTGTAAACAATTAACTCTTTGAGCTGACAGAGGAGCATAAGATGACCTTGGAGATGCCAGGGATTGAACCCAGGGCCTCATACATGCAAATCATGCGCTCTACCACTGAGCTACATCCCCCACCTTTGTTAGGGCCTGAGCACCGAGTAGTGCGAACACACACACACACACAGACACGTGCACACAGGTCTTGGTTAAGACCCTACAGGTAAGTATGGACAAGGAATGCTAAAGACAGGCACTGCGGTCTTGACAAGATTTGTCTGTGTGTGTGTGCAAGGTAAAGTGCGGCCTCCCCGGTGAGCTGCCTGCTGTCCTTCCTGGTTCTCTGGCGCACTACCAGGGGCCCCAGAATAAACAAACAAACAAAGAAAAACAAAGCATAAACTCCTGGACCCCTTCTCAGCAGCACCAGGGCGCGGCGCTGCATTAACGGTACGAGGGGCACGAGGATTCTCGTGAGTGCAGCTTATTAAAAAAACGTGTTTTATGGAGACATGGCTGCACTCAGACATCCCGGAAACCTCCGTTGCTGCCCCCGGCTTTGTGACCATACGGGTGGACAGAGATGTGACTGGCAGCGGTAAGAAGAAGAGAGGAGGGATTGTGCTATATGTGAGTGAACAGTGGTGCAAACCCGCACATGTCCGTGTCAAGGAGCGTCTCTGTAACCCGACTGGAAATCTGCAGTGAGCCCTGAATTTTTACATGTTCAAAATATCTGTTTGCTTCACATCTACTCATATTATTTACCATCGTTGGTGTTGAGTATGTGACGGAGCTCAGGAGGGGAGGGGAAAAGGGTGCTAACAACGCCACCCGGGGAGGCGAGGGCCTCAACCCGGGAAATGAAAACAAGGGCACACAGGTTTGACTCACACACAGGGCAAGGGTCAGGTACCATAAAAAGAAGATTTATTTAATTACAAAACGAGTAGGATCCATATACCATGTTTAAAATTAGTTATAAAATACGTTGCCAGTTCAGTAGGTGAGATGGGTTGGGATGGCCCTGCAAAATAAATTTTAAAAAATACTGACAAGACTGAGGCTCACCAGGGCAGAGGGACAAACCAAGAGGAATCAAACTACACCTGTGACACTACACTCCAAACGAAACCCGTGAAGAACACCCACCACCAGGGAGGGGGGACCACCACCGCTGGGGTGGGAGCTGGAGGAGCTGGAGGACAGCAGAAGCAAGAAGATGCCTCGCACGCTGGGCCAGACCAAAGAAGAGCTGGGCGCGGCCGCCGCCGCTCGGTCAGGGCGGGGCTGAAGCACCGTTAATGTTTGACGGTTTGAATGTAATGTTTGAATATGAAATATTTTACCGTTTGTTGATGTTTGTTGATGTTGATGGTTACTTGTTCTAATAAGTGCAAAATGAAATCAGTTTCAGTGAGGGACAATGCTCTGGTTGTGGTTTATTGATATTATTTAACACATTTACAGGTAACTCTTACAAAGTGGTGACTAAAGAAAAATACAGGTGGAAGGAAGAGTGGCCAACAGAGACCCATCTGGTTCTGTGTCCAGTCATCAAACACAGACCGTGTGATGATGTCACATGTCACATCTATCAAGCACTCTTTATTCCTTCTCCTCCTCCACACCACCTCCTCCACCTCCTCCTCCTCCACACCTTCTCCTCCTCCACACCTCCTCCACCTTCTCCTCCACACCCCCTCCTCCTCCTTCTCCTCCACACCTTCTCCTCCTCCACACCTCCTCCACCTTCTCCTCCTACACACCTCCTCCACCTTCTCCTCCTCCTTCTCCTCCACACCTTCTCCTCCTCCACACCTCCTCCACCTTCTCCTCCTCCACACCTCCTCCTCCTCCTCCACACCACCTCCTCCTCCTCCACACCACCTCCTCCTTCTCCTTCACACCTCCTCCACCTTCTTCTCCTCCACACCTCCTCCTCCTTCTCCTTCACACCTCCTCCACCTTCTTCTCCTCCACACCTCCTCCTCCTTCTCCTCCACCTTCTTCTCCTTCTCCTCCACACCTCCTTCTCCTCCACCTTCTCCTCCTCCACACCTCCTCCTCCTCCACACCTCCTTCTCCTCCACACCTCCTCCACCGTCTCCTCCTCCACACCTCCTCCACCTTCTCCTCCTCCACACCTCCTTCTCGTTCTCCTCCACACCTTCTTCTCCTCCACACCTCCTCCACCTTCTTCTCCTCCACACTTCCTCCACCTTCTTCTCCTCCACACCTCCTCCACCTTCTTCTCCTCCTCCACACCTCCTCCACCTTCTCCTCCTCCTCCTTCTCCTCCTCCACCTCCTCCTCCACACCACCTCCTTTGTGCTGGAAAAATAAACTACAGCCCACTGTTCAAACGTGCACACACAGCTCTTTTGTTGAGAATGATGCATGCGTTACATGATTGAACAATTTATTCATGACTAATGTAGGAAGCTAGGAAAGAAGAATCCCAGTCCTCTGTAACATCTCATCAGCCCATCTAACATGACTGAAATAAAGCCTGAGAGACAGAACCCTATTTATATGTCAGCGTATTTTCTTCCACTGACAATCCAAAAAGTAGGAAAAACTTATTTTGTTAGCTATTTATTGATGTGACACAGTAACTCCAATTTTTGTTGCTTATCCCTTGAAGCCTGTTTAAACTGATTGGACATTAATTAGGGTCAGTACCCAAAATGTGTCCCTTATATAAAGGTGCTCTGTCCAATCTGTTCAGCAGCTTCACACCTAACGATTGTTCGTTATAATTTTCAATGTGTTAAAATGAGGTTTTAGCCTTGACTTGGTCAAAAATTGATAACGACATTGATTTTGATACATTATTTTTAATGGAACAATGAGATTAAAATAAAAAATTTACCATTAGGACGAGTTTCAGTGTATCCAATTTTTAAAAATCTACTTTTCAATGCACCTGCAATAAAAGAAATTTCTCACCACTCATTTATACACAGCCCAATACACTGCTCAAAAAGATACAGGATCACTTGAACACCACAATGTAACTCCAGGTCAGCCACACTTCTGTGGACTCAGCCTGTCCAGTTAGGATCAACACTGACTGTGAGTCAGGTGCTGACCACAGACCAGTTCTCTGCTCTCATCCTTTCTGCCTGATGTTTGCTCACTTTTGCATTTTGTCAGTGCTCTCAGCCCTAGAGGTAGCATGAGGCGGTGTCTACAACCCACACAGGTTGCTCAGGTAGTGAGTTTTTTTTTAATTTCTTGATGGTCTATTAGGTATACATTAAAACAATCAGTCACGATGTCAGTGCACTGGCTTGTTAGTTAGCTGCTGTCTGTTAACCTAAGCCCATCCATTAATGACGGGCTGAGTAACATTAAACTAAAGTAAGCTAGATTCACAAGTTAAAATACATGGTATACATGAACAAATATTGCCTTTCATTATCATCCATTTACCAGCCTCTCTGTTGACTTGGTGCCCAGTCTGCCCTATGACACATAGTTATCAAAATGAGTAGTTCCCCTAACTGGTTGTGTGGACACATTACAACCTTTTATGTTGCTTACTGAAATCACTGTTATTGCTGACAAAAAATTAGATTATCTATTTCTTTTGTTTTTCTGTTGTCTATAACAAGTGCCAGTAATTAGTGATACCTCAGTGGGGGAAATATGTTGCTTAATTGTTTGAAGATGCATTGATATTTTGCTGCATGTGAAAGGCTAACAGGGTCAGTGAGTCCTAATCATGTGTGGTTTCATATTAATGTGCTGCTTTGGTGCTATAATGCTCTCAATGAATGAAGTTGTGTGGGACAGTGTAAAAGCATCAGTGCAGCTGTGACTGGGTAAATGACTGTGGTCTGCCATGTTTGGTTACTGTGGTTAGTGCAGTGTGTTGTGACTGAAAGTGTAATAAGGAGAGGCCATAGATGATGAGTGCTGTGTTAAAGCACACTGTCATCACCTTGGTAGCATTAATATGTGGGACAGCCTTTTTACTAATTGACAGATGTAGTTCTTGTGTGTGTTGTGTTTTGTTCTGCTGCTTCTGATGCAAATGTGTGCTTCACTCTTTCATCACTGGCAGTTTATACGATTTAAATCAGGTTGACAGACTGGTGTTTATAGTACGTGTGTAATGTGGCTGAGGGACAGACTAAAGCTGTGAGAATGCACCTGCTGCTGGTTCTTGGTTTGTGCTGACTTTGATCATGGCTGTTTCATGCTGTTATGTTGTAATTAACCTTAATGAAACAGTGTTAATGCAACACAGAGCCTTCATTTCTGTAAGGCTGTGTGTATCATGAGCTTTGTCTCTCCCTCAATGACATGATGAAGCTACTGTGTCACATCCTGTCATTACAACTACAGCTGCACCAGTTGATTAATGTGATTTAATAGTATGTGAAGCAACCTGGTCAATATTAGTCATCTTCTCTGCTTTTCTCCTAAATTATGGAGCTGTGATGCTGCCCACCAATGATCCTTGACTTTTGTCAGTCACACACTCTGCTGCCTGCCATTGTCATTCCATGTCAGCCATTTTGTGTCTGTGGTAAAGTACAGTGTATTGTTGCTGACAACACATGCTGTAGAGTTCTATAGGTGACCAGGTGTATCTGCATATTGGTAGTATTGATGGTGTGGGAACATTCAGATCTTCAACAGTGCAGCCACATTGGAAGTACATAGATTAGAGTAGAATATAGCATGTCCTTCCAGTGTGGCTGCACTGTTGAAGATCGAAATGTGGCTCGTTTGTCTTTGCTGGTGTTCTTGTCTGTTAGTTAATGTGTGGGTTTTCTGGTTGAAAGATGTGATGCTAATGTGTGCTAAGCTATTTTAAATGATTTGACAACACTGTAAGGTCATTCATGTGATTTACATGAGCTTCAATGACTTGGTGTTTTCCTCTTGTTGTTCCATGTCAACAGTGGGTGTTGTGGCTAACAAAATCTAAACCTGTAGATAATTAGCTGCCCCTTTGTAATAATAGTGACACTTTTTCTGCTAATAGCATTATGTAATTGTTGATCACAATGAGAGGTTAACAGGAGTACAGGATTACTAATGAATTTTGAGTTCATTCGATTAGCTTAAATCAGTTGTTGGTAATGTTTGCTGACAGTCCTAGTATCTGGATCATGGCTGTTTCAGGCTGTTCACTTAAATGAAGATGTGTTAAAGCACCAGAGCTGCTGAACTCCTTGTGTGTGAGAGCCTGTTTGGTTTGTGTCATTTGAAATTGAACATGATCAAAGTGTCGTGCGTTCACATTAACTTTATTAATACCCATGGAGTCATTGGGTTGTGTTAGCAGCATATAAGATAAAACTTTATTAATCAAATAAAAGGAAATTCTTGTGCCAGAGGTATCAAGTTACATTAAATGCAGTTAAGTACAGAGTAAGAGTGCAGAGTCCAAATAAGAGTACGGTACGCAGTATGAGCTCAATATGATACATGGATACAGATATGGAGATATAAGGTGCTAAGTAAACATAAAGGGGAGGAGTTATACAGTCTGATGGCCACTGGCAGGAAGGACCTCCTGTGGCGTTCTGTGCTGCTCCTCGGTAGTCTCAGTCGCTGAATGTGCTCCTGTAGGACAGTAGTGTGTCGTGCAGGGGGTGAGACGTGTTGTTACGAATACTGAGGAGTTTCCTCAGTATCCTCCTCTCTGTCACCTCCACCACAGACTCCAGCTCCACTCCCAGCACCGAGCCAGCCTTCCTAATGAGCTTGTTGAGTCTGTTGGTGTCGGCCGTCTTCATCCTGCTGCCCCAGCACACTACAGCGTAGAAGATGATGCTGGAGACCACTGTTACGTGCCGGTACTTGTGCGTATGTCTGTGTCTCTGCTTTTTGTGCAGGTTCCAAGTGCTTCCAGTGAACCAAGTGGATCATCCACACCTGAGTCCACTTGGTCCTCATCAGCAGAAGTATATCAACTGGAGGTGTGCACATGGTCGGGGCCAGTGTGGGCCAACTTGTGGACGCACCCACCATGCGTCTTTGCTCTGTCCAGAGGGACTAGAGCATGATAATCAGCGCTGATCTTTTTAGTTTTGCTTTTGTGTTTGATTTACCATTTTGTTATTCGTTTAAGTTAATAAATTTAATTAATAGTCACTGTTTCCGACTGCTGTCTCTTCCTCAGGCCTGGGTAACATTATTGTTGCTTCCCCTTATCCCCTGGACTAACTGGGGAACGTAACAAATGGGGGCTCGTCCAGGATTTCCTACTGAGGGAGAGTTTCAGCAAGGTCTCGGTGATTATGTAGCTTTGTTGTAGCCATGTAGCCTGCTGGAAGCCTTGTGGTGAGTGTGAGCTTTAACCCCATTGACTGTCTTCCCAGTTTAGAATAGGTGAGTGCCCAGCTGGTCTGCTAGCAGTCCTTCCATCGGACACTCTTTTGTTATTTTGCCTTTCTTATTTTCGGAGCTAATCCTGGGCGGGGATTCAGTTCCCTGGCGGGGGTAGGCTTTCCAGGGCCTCGGCCACTGGAGTTCAGCCTTTAAAGATGCCTCAAGTCCGGCACGCTCCAGAAGACAGTTAGGTGAGTTTGTTTGGGCAGAAACTGGGACAGTCTGTTTAGAAACTCTGAATGGTTTAGCTTGTGTGTTAGCATGCGCTTTGTTCGTGTGTTCTCTGCTGCAAGCAGAGGTGTGTTAACGGTGTTTCCTTTGTGTTTTCTCTGCTGTAGGCAGAGGTGTGCGAGTGTGCACTTTCGTTCGTGTGTTTCTCTGCTGGAGGCAGAGGTGTGTGTGCGCACTCGGTTTTCATGTGTGTTAGCGTACGCTTCGTTGTGTTCTCTGCTGCGAGCAGGGGTGTGTGTTCGCGTGTGCTTAGACTTTTGTGAGTTTCTCTGCTGTGGGCAGAGGTGTTGCCGGGCGTGATTTGTGGTGCTGCCGGCCATAGTAGTGGCTGTGGCGGTAGCGTGTGTGGCCATGTGGCCTGTGATTCCATTAATTCTAAGGCAGAACTGGTTCTGTGGACAGAACTTTGTTTCGTGTAGTGGGATCACTTTGTATGTGTTAACCCTCTAGTTTGCAAACCAGGGGTTTGCTTTTATGTGAGGGGGTGTTACGTGCCGGTACTTGTGTGTATGTCTGTGTCTCTGCTTTCTGTGCAGGTTCCAAGTGCTTCCAGTGAACCAAGTGGATCATCCACACCTGAGTCCACTCGGTCCTCATCAACAGAAGTATATCAACTGGACATGGTCGGGGCCAGTGTGGGCCAACTTGTGGACGCACACACCATGCGTCCTTGCTCCGTCCAGAGGGACTAGAGCATGATATTCAGCGCTGATCTCTTAGTTTTGCTTTTGTGTTTGATTTATTAGTTTGTTATTCGTTTAAGTTAATAAATTTAATTAATAGTCACTGTTTCCGACTGCTGTCTCTTTCTCAGGCCTGGGTAACATTATTGTTGCTTCCCCTCATCCCCTGGACTAATTGGGGAACGTAACACCACCGAGTGGTAAAACATCTGCAGCATGGTCTGGCAGACGTTAAAGGACCTGAGTCTCCTCAGTAGATACAGGCGACTCTGTCCCTTCCTGTATATTGCCTCTGCGTTTGTGGACCAGTCCAGTTTGTGGTCAATGTGGACACCCAGGTATTTGTAGCTGTCCACAATGTCCACGTTGGTACCCTTGATGCTGACCGGGTTTGGGAGTGTCTGGTGCTTCCTGAAGTCCACCACCAGCTCTTTTGTCTTTGTGACATTCAGCTGCAGGTGGTTTTGTCCGCACCACTCCACGAAGCTGTCCACCACACTCATATACTCCGCCTCCCGACCTCTGCTGGTACAGCCCACAATGGCAGAGTCATCCGAGAACTTCTGCAGGTGGCAGGACTGTGAGCAGTGTCTGAAGTCCGATGTATAGAGTGTGAACAGGAATGGAGACAGTACCGTGCCCTGGGGTGCCCCCGTGCTGCTCACTATCGTGTCCGAGACGGTGTTCCTCAGCCTCACAAATTGTGGTCGACCTGTAAGATAGTTAGTGATCCAGGTGACCAGTGGGGTCTCTACCTGCATGTCCAGGAGCTTCCTCTTCAAGAGGGCAGGCTGCACGGTGTTAAACGCACTGGAAAAATCAAAGAACATGATTCTAACAGTGTTACCTGCCTCCTCCAAGTAGGTGTGTGCTCTGTGCAGCAGGTAGATGATGGCGTCCTCCACTCCAATACGGGGCTGGTAAGCAAACTGCAGGGGGTCCAGCGATGGTTCCACAACAGCACGCAGGTGTTTCAGGACCAGCCTCTCCAGAGACTTCATCACATGTGAAGTCAGAGCAACTGGTCTGTAGTCGCTGTGTGTGCTTGGGTGTTTGGTCTTGGGCACAGGAACAAGGCATGTTGTCTTCCACAGGGCAGGGACAGTCATCAGGCTCAGACTCAGGGAGAAGATGTGCTGGAAGACCCCACACAGCTGTGTGGCACAGTCCCTGAGTACTCTGGGGCTGAGTCCATCTGGTCCTGCAGCTTTTCCCGGTCGTAGGCGACTGAACTCCCTCCTCACCTCTTCTGTGGTGATGGTAACTGTGGACACAGAAGAGCAGAGAGAGAGATCTGATGGGGGAGGGGGGCAGGGAGGCTGGGGGGTTGTTAATGGAACGTGGGGTAAGGGGGGCAGGGTGATGTTATTGATTGGGAGGTGAGACTGGTTAGTATGGTTAGGGGGAGGGGGAGGAGGAGGAGGTACATTGTTGTTATAGACAGGTGTTAATGTAGAGAAGATTGAAGCAAGGCGTCTGGACTTGTAGAGTTTTCTAGAAGACGTTTCGCTGCTCATCCAAGCAGCTTCATCAGTTCTAACTGTTTGGTGGGGAAACATGGTTTATATGTGGTTACAGACCTGTGTGGGTGTGTCTGGGTAAAACTTAAAAAATTTACAAACAATAGCACTAAATGTTTCCATACTTACCTGTGATGTTCTGGCTGACTGGGCCAGGTGTGTCTAACGATACAGAGATCTTTTACTTTTGTTGTACTCTTATGTATGCTTTCACTCAGAGAAAAAGGGAGACTCTCTGTACACACACACATACTCCCTTACAGAGAGTTAGGGAGGATATTGACATTCCGGGAGCCCTTTTGATGCGGTGAAGACCGAAGCACTGGAAGGCATCGGACGTAAGATAAATAGTCAAACATAGGAGTGATACAGAGTGTTCCACAGAAATGTGTTAGACCAATTATAATCATTGGTAGGTGGGAATAAAAGGGTAACATTTCCCAATATGGTAAAACTGTTTATCTATTATGCAAATGTACTTCTACTTTTGAATAAAACGAGCCTGTATCCAGGGAGGGGCAGAGCACTTATGGAGGGGAGTGAAGCAGACTGAAAGGCCTGTGTCCACTAAGTGTTCTCCCTTTTGCAAAAGGCGAAACTATAAACCAAGTGTATTGTCTTTCACTCAATGTTCTGATTACAGAAGACGGAGTCTGACAATCCGGGGTGACCAGGGGAGGTCACAACACTAACGACTGTGAGACTGCCGGAGGGGGACTGGTTGACAGCCCTTTGTTCTTGCTGTGAGTATGTGCAAACTTCCTGGGAATGGATGGAATCACTGCATTGTATGTGGTAGAAAGATGATGTCTGAGGCCACCACCTCTGTTAAGGGAAAGTTTTTCCAGCTTAACATAGATGGCTTCCTTGACTCCTCTTTCATACCACCTTTCCTCTCTGTCTAAAATGTGAACATTGTTGTCCTCAAAGGAGTGTCCTTTCTCTTTGAGGTGGAGGTGAACAGCTGAGTCTTGTCCTGAGGAGGTGGCTCTCCTGTGCTGAGCCATTCTTCTGTGGAGTGGTTGTTTAGTTTCTCCAATGTACAGATCAGAGCATTCCTCACTGCACTGGACTGCATATATCACATTGCTGTGTTTCTCCCTGGGAGTTTCATCCTTTGGCTGTACCAGTTTCTGTCTCAGGGTTGTCCTCCAGTGGAGACCGCAACCTTAACACAGCGCCTTGGACGAAAAGCAGACTTGCAGAATGACAGGCAGCATTTCAGAATGAAAAGCATTCCAGAATGAAAGGCAGTAATCCAGAATAAGTGGCAGCATTCCAGAATAGACATCAGTATTCCGGAATGATAGGCAGAATTCCCGAATAACACTCTGTATAGTGGAACAGAAGTCAGCAAGACATCATTCTGGAATGAAAAGCATCCCAGAATGGAAGAAAGCATTCCCAAATGAAAGGCAGAAATCTAGAATGAGAGCATCCTGGAATAGACATCCATCCACCCACTCCAGAATGATAGGCAGGATTCCGGAATGGTAGACAAAATTCTGGGATTAAACCCCTAACCCGACAGCGGCCTGTGATGTCATGGAAGCGTGCGTTCCAAAATGGAAGGCAACATTCCAGGACAAAAGTCAGCTAACAGAATGAAAAGATTTGCGGAATGAAAGACACCACTCCAGAATGAAAAGCATTCCCTAATGAAAGTCAAAATTTGGGAATGAAATGCAGAAGTCCAGAATAAGCGGTAGCATTCCAGTATAGACATCAGTATTCTGGAATGATAGGCAGAATTCCAGAATAACAGTCAAGTTAGTCAATAGGGCCGGTTAGCTCAATCCCCGTACGGCCAATCTGTGTTTTCATTGTTGAAGCGTGGACATGCCTGTTTCACTTACTGTGTGCTGGTTGGTACATTGGACTCAAGGACTGGTTTTTGAAGACACTCCTCCAAGTGGTGTCTTCAGTTCTGCTACTATTCTGGTTGGGAATCTGAGTTTTATGTGTTCAGGATCTCTGTGGGTGGATCTTGAAGGAACTCAGACTTTTAATCTGAGGGCCCAGGGTTCAAGTCCCTGTTCAACACTATATATTCCTAACCAGAAATCTTTGTACATATCTTTACCAATGTCAAACTAAGAAGAACATGTGCTTTGTGTTGTTCTTGCACTGACTGAAACATGAAAAAAAAGAGGTCACATGTGGCTCGTTGGTCTAGTGGTATGATTCTCGCTTTGGGTGTGAGAGGTCCTGGGTTCAATTCCCGGACGATCCCTCATCTTTCAACTTCAGTAGATTGAAGGTCTGTCTTATGTTTACATGTATAGCAATTGTCTTTAACCCAAACAAGTTCATATTCCAACTTAGACCCTGTAAACAGCAGTCTGCTCAAACTCCTAGAAGCAATCTACAAATGATATTGTTTATTCAAGAGAAGAAGTCTTTGCACTGAGGACTAACGTCAGAATGCAGCACAAGGTCCAGGGAGAGCTGAGGAAGAAGTACAGGGGCTGTAAGGCAGGAGTGAAAGTAGAGGCTGCACGTAGACATTTTAAGCCAGCGATCCCCTCGGCAATAATAAGGAATGTCAACTCACTACCGAATAAGATGGATGAGCTGTTTGCGCTGAACAATCAACAGAGTTACTGTGAGTGCAGCTTATACATCTTCACAGAGACGTGGCTCACTGATATGAGACCGGATGCTAACATGGATCTACCAGGCTTTACTGCTGTGAGAGCCGACAGAGACACGAACGCTTGTGGGAAGAGCAGAGGTGGGGGGCTCATCACTTACGTGAATGAAGGTTGGTGTTGCCCAGGACATGTCTCAGTGAAAAAGGTACTGTGTTGTCAGGACTTGGAACTGTTAGCCTGCGGCCATATTACTTGCCGAGGGAACTAAGTCATGTGATCGTGCTCTGTGTTTACGCCCCACCGAGCGCGGACGCATCAGCTGCCTATGAGAAGATACACACAGTAACAGCAAGACTGCAGACAAAGCACCCCGTTTATGGTTCTGGTTCACCTGCAGCCACAGTACACCCCCTGGTCAAAAGGATGTCTAAAACCACACGTTCAATCAGGAAGTGGTCAGCTGAGGCAGAGGATGGTCTGAGGGACTGCTTTGACACCACTGACTGGGATGTAATGCTAAAAACACATGTTGAGGACATAGGGGAGCAGACTCACTGCACTCAAAAAACTGATTCAAGCCCCTCTTAGAGGTGAAACATTATTTTGTTTGTCTTATGAAAATGTTATTAATTCCAACAATACCCAAATATGTTTAGCAGATGTAACATAAATATATATTTGCTTTGACTCCCGTGGCCCTCTCAAACCGAATGAGTTTAACTAGCAGAGCAAGAGCATGCGCACGAGATCAGCCTCTGTCCTACCCGCCATCTGCCTCTGCTTGAAACTACTGTTGGTAAGTTTTCTGTCTTCTATTCAATAAGTTTATTATCTTTATGTGAAACAATGTGCATGCCTTAAGATAAATGGACATTGAGCTTAAGAAGAAGTGTCAGTCATTGTTCACATGGGGGTAGACAGGCTACAAGCAGCTAAGATTAGTTAGCATTTGTTGTAGCTAATGTCTATGGTCGCGTCATATAGCTGTCAGAGGTAAGTGGTAAACACGGTTAGTACTTGGAGTTTTCTACACAGGCACGTTGAATTCATCCTTAATACACTGAGAGCGCAGCTCGCCGCCAGCTAACGCAATCCAAAGGTGCTTGGCTTTACTTTTGTAGTGTAGCTGACAGGCTAACGTTAGCCCAGAGCTAACGCTCTGTGTTAGCCTAAGCAGCACTTGTATGCAGGGGTACAGCCAGTGCTTAAGTGTAGTTAATGTGAAACAATACAGTCGTGATTTATTGAAGTGAAGCAGTCGGCATATTTTCGCGATATATTTTATTTTTATATATTTTTTGTCTGCTGGTGGGTGCCTGCTCCCCTGTGCATCAGGCTGGAACTGCGCCGTACGACACAGAGCAGGGGAGACCTGTAAACGTGCTGAAATGACTTTGTTTAGTAAAAGGAAAAGGTATAAATGTGTTCTATAGTAAGGGACCATTAAATGACTTCTGTTGTGATCTGGCGCTATAGATAAAAATAAAATAAAAAAGAACTCATTGGATGAACTCAGTTAAATTGTGGGAGACTTTTCCATCCAATAAATATGGGTAGCCCCAACTCAATGTGATGTATTTGAGTTGGACCAACATGATTTTTTCCATGTTGGTCCAACTCAACCTAAAAAATACCTATTAAATAATATTTGATTAAAATGGGTTGAGATTCCAGATTAAAGTTTTGGGTGGACCTCAGAGGATTTTTACATTTGAAATTTCATTGTGAAATTTGGGAGTGGCTGCTGCAGCATAACATCTTTAACATATTTATTACATGCATACCTCTAATATATAATCTCATCTTATGCTCTTAATGACTGTAGCTAATTATATACTTGGTAATCAATTACAGCATCTTGTTATTTGGTCAATGAGATCTGACTCTTTTCTGACTCTTTTATTTTACAGGATGCTGTATGTGGAAGTGTGCAGAGTGCAGTTTGGAACCAGGTACTTTTATGCATCTGCAGCTTATCATACACATACACCGCCTACATGCAGATGTACTTTAATACATGGATTATGCTACTACTAAATCACATTTTTACTTGTCCATGGTAATTAATGAATGTAAAATGAAAACTCACATTTCTTTATAGCTATTCAAGTCTGTGTGAGAGTAACTACAACTAACAATACTGTTTGTACTACTACTGTTTTCAAGGTGAATGATGACTTGCAGATCACCAGAAAGCCGCTGCATTGAAGTTCATGGCCCAGCTGAACCACTTCTCAAAGAAGCTTCTGTAAGTTTCCCAGAACAAAGGAGGAACTTCAATATTAATGAAAGATTCACATGTTTATGTGATGCTCAGGATCAACATGAGTGTTATGTGTGTTTGTGTTTTTCAACCCTATGGGAGGGCAGCTTACACGTTCTGAAGACAGGAGCCCAGCGATGTGGGGGTTTCATCCAACTTAATTTGGTATATTGAAATGCAAAGGTTTATGTCCTGGAGGAATGTTATGCACCTTACTGTTTCTATTTCTGCTGCATTTAAATAAAAGGACCTCAACCAGGTGTCATGTTTTTCTTAAGGGGTGGTAGGTTAATATAAAGGTAATTTTATAATAATAATTTTATTATATCTTTAGGTTGGACAAACACAAATAACTTTAATTACTAATAAACTAATGTACTTTATTTTAGCTCTATTTGACACAAATAATTTAATTGATATGTTTAGGTTGAATTGGACCAACATGAAAAAAATCATGTTGGTCCAATTCAAATACATTATATTGCATTAACTTACTTGTTTTGAGTTGGAGCTACCAGTATTTATTGGATGGAAAAACTCAATTTAATTGAGTTCATCCAATGAGTATAGGTTAAACAAATGAGTGATATTTAATCACAATAAATATACAGCAACGCAGTGATTAATGTGATTAAATTTGTAATCATGTGACGGCACTAGTTCAAACGTTTGAGTTCAAAGAACAGATGACCTACCAGTGGATGTCATGGTCATGGTTTTCTGCAGAAAGTCTCGTTCGTTTTCTAACATGGCAACCTTCTCCTTTAGAGTTTTGATTTCTGTCAACAGGCTCTTGTTCTGACTTTTGCAACCCTCACCTCTCATTAAAGCTGGTTTCCAATGATGTGTGTCTGGGTGCGTACACACTGCCCATAGTTACTGACGGAGCCACTGCGTCACACCCCAGCTGATACATGACCGCACCAGGACTGCTGCTATGACCTATGTTGGTTGTCAGCATTCCTTCCATTCCATTACAGCAGCATTCCATGAGCAGCATACCAATAGATAAAGTAGAAATAAAGACTATGTACAGAGCAACCATAAGATATGCAGATATACAGATGAGAGATGTATTATGTCCTGTTATGATATCATGAAAAACTCTGAGTATTACACTGTAGGTGAGGATGTTATTGCACTAAGAGAAAAAACACTGTACTGTTTCCCCATCAGTGTCACTGGGTGTACACATGGTGATAAAGTACAGAGGTTAGAGTACAGATGGACTGATGTTATACAGTCTGACCCCTGTCTGGACAAAAGTCTGTGGCTGAAGGAGACACCCAAGGTCCCCACTGTCTCATGTTTTTATATTTGACTCATTTTCACAGCATGTTGATGAAGATTCTCAGTCATCCAGGTCATCATACGTAGAGAAGATTGAAGCAAGGCGTCTGGACTTGTAGAGTTTTCTAGAAGACGTTTCGCTGCTCATCCAAGCAGCTTCATCAGTTCTAACTGTTTGGTGGGGAAACATGGTTTATATGTGGTTACAGACCTATGTGGGTGGGTCTTGGTAAAACTTAAAAAAAAACTTACAAACAATAGCACTAAATGTTTCCATACTTACCTGTGATGTTCTGGCTGACTGGGCCAGGTGTGTCTAACGACTGGCTAACGACTATGAAACTGCCGGAGGGGGACTGGTTGACAGCCCTTTGTTCTTACTGTGAGTATGTGCAAACTTCCTGGGAATGGATGGAATCACTGCATTGTATGTGGTAGAAAGATGATGTCTGAGGCCACCACCTCTGTTAAGGGAAGGTTTTTCCAGCTTAACATAGATGGCTTCCTTGACTCCTCTTTCATACCACCTTTCCTCCCTGTCTAAAATGTGAACATTGTTGTCCTCAAAGGAGTGTCCTTTGTCTTTGAGGTGGAGGTGAACCGCTGAGTCTTGTCCTGAGGAGGTGGCTCTCCTGTGCTGAGCCATTCTTCTGTGGGGTGGTTGTTTAGTTTCTCCAATGTACAGATCAGAGCATTCCTCACTGCACTGGACTGCATATATCACATTGCTGTGTTTCTCCCTGGGAATCTTATCCTTCGGGTGAACCAGTCTCTGTCTCAGTGTTGTCATCGGTTTGAAATGGACCGGGATGTCATGGTTGTTGAAGATCCTGCGGAGTTTCTCTGATACTCCTGACACATATGGAATGGAGATGTTCTTTCTCCGCCTGGTGTTGACCTTCTTCTTGTTGTTGGGGGGTCTTGTTTTTGTGGCTTTGATGAGTGCCCACTTCGGGTAGCCACATGTTTGCAGGGCCTTCCTGATGTGGTGTTGCTCCTTCTTCTTCCCCTCTGAGCTGGTTGGTACAGTTTGTGCTCTGTGCTGCAGGGTCCTGATGACTCCCAGTTTGTGTTCCAGTGGGTGGTGTGAATCAAACAACAGGTACTGGTCCGTGTGTGTGGGTTTCCTGTACACTTCCATATTGAGGCTCCTCCTCAATATGTACTGTGCAGTCCAAGAAGGCCAGATTGTTGTCCTTGGTGTCCTCGCGAGTGAACTTGATGTTGTTATGCACTGCGTTGATGTGTTCTGTGAACCGTTCCACTTCGTTGGTCTTGATTTTGACCCAGGTGTCATCCACATATCTGAACCAGTGGGTGGGGGTGGTTCCAGGATAGGAACTCAGGGCTCTTCTCTCCACTTCTTCCATGTAGAGGTTGGCCACAATAGGAGACACAGGTGATCCCATCGCACAGCCGTGCTTCTGTCTGTAAAAGTTCCCATTGTACTGGAAATAAGTGGTGGTCAGGCAGAGGTCCAGCAGGTCACAGATGTGGTCTGGCGTTAGGTTGGTTCTCTCCTTGAGTGTGCTGTCTTGTGTGAGGCACGTCCTTACCATCTCTGTGGCTTCTGATGTAGGGATGCAGGTGAACAAGGAGGTGACATCAAATGAGACCATGGTGTCATCTGGGTCCATTTGGATCTTCTCCACCTTGTTCACAAAGTCCTGTGAGTTGTGGATGTGATGTGGTGTGTCACCTACCAGTGGTGTCAGGAGTTCAGCCAAGTGCTTAGCCATGTTGTATGTGACTGAGTTTGTGCTGCTGACGATGGGTCTGAGGGGGACTCCTTCTGTCAGGACTCAGCGTGAAAGAGGACACAGGTGCAGTATGCGGTGCAGTACTCTTAAGCAGAGTCTTTATTAAAAGCCAGGAGGGCAACGAGTCCAATGATCAAACACAAAAATCGCACTTACGTGGAATACACAAAAACGGCAAAACAAGATCTCAAGGCGAGGAGTCCAAAAAACACAGGAAGGCAAGGCAACTAGAGGATCACGAGGTCAAGGCTGGTAATGTGCACCCACATTACCCAAGGTGACGAGACAAACTGGCACCGAGTGTGGGGAGGACGCAGACTAAATACAAAGGGAGCAGGGTAGACAACTAGACACAGGTGTGACACATGAGGGAGGATCAGGTAATCACCAGGAGGAGGAGGGAGAACACAAGGAGGGGGAAGTCAAGACACCTGAAACGAGAGGAGAGTCAGTGATACAGAACTTAACAGGAAACACCAAAATAAAACAGGAAGTAACACAAGCACAAAAATAACAAACCAAATTCAACACAAAAGCCCTGGCTCAAACCTGAAACCCTGACACCTTCCTTGTGTATCTTGGGGAGTCCATACAGGCGTGGAGTGGCTTCCCCAGGATACAGTCGAGCGATAATGGGAATATGACTCCCATTCATCACCCTGCACACTGAGGGAACCCATCAAGACAGACAGTTATCAGGAGAGAAGGAAACTGGCGTAGTAGTGTAGTAGACACACTAAAGCAGTGGTCCCCAACCACCGGGCCGGGGACTGGTACCGGTCCGTGGGTCATTTGGTACCGGGCCGCACAGAAAGACTGAGCAAAACATATATTATTCATTATCTGAGTCTGACAGCTGTTTCATTTATAAATCAATCAGATTTATCCGCCTGTGCCTTTAAGCACCTGTCCAGACGCTTGTCTCGGTCACGGGATACGGCCCCCCAAAATTAAGCCCACAAGCAGCAACAATGAATAAAAAACAAATGTCTTTGGAGAGCTTCTTCGGAAAGGGGAAAGGCCTAACGAGGAGACAGAAGAAGAGGAGCCTACCCCTTCAAAGAAAAAGAAACCTGCATTTAAAAGACTATATCAGGAGTCCTATTTAAAATACGGATTTATTGCAACAGGTGATTCTCACACACCAAGTCCGCTCTGAGTGATTTGTGGCGACAGACTCGCAAATGAGGCAACGAAGCCTTCAAAACTGCGAGACCGAGCACCCTGCATTAAAAGACAAGCCATGGAAGAAAACATGAACAAGAACGACTGAAGCAATTAATGACGGCCAGAACAAAATTACGGAGTGGACTGGACATAAGAAACACACTTCGGGTGTCATGTCTCCCATTATCCCTAGATGGGACCGCCTCATTGCTGAGAAAGCTCAAAGGCTCCCACTAATTAAGCATAAGAGTAAGTTGTCTCTTTATGCACTTTTTTTTCTGTGCCGGTCCGTGAAAGTATTGTTTTACATGATACCGGTCCGTGGTGCAAAAAAGGTTGGGGACCGCTGCACTAAAGGTTCTAGCAGTGGAAGTGAGTTGCGGATAAACCACAGATAGAAGTTGGCTCATTTCATACCTGTATAAAACCTCAACCACGAAGGGACTCGAACCCTCAATCTTCTGATCCGAAGTCAGACGCCTTATCCATTAGGCCACATGGTCTAGCGTGTTTGCCACATAAACTTTTCTTTGTCAGAATGTTATGGCATAGTGTTCATAATAAGAGTTTTTGTTGGTGCAGTTGCCAGCGCGAATAGAATAGAATAAAAACAGTTTACATATGAACAGTTATTGCACAGGTGAGTGGAGGGAGAAGTGGTCTGTAAGAAAACTGTACATAGTGCATCAGAAACTAAATAAATAATGTGTTGTACACTGTGGTGTGTGAATATTGCTCCTATCAGAAGTGGTTATTATACAGTCTGACAGCAGCAGGAAGGAAAGACCTTCTGTATCTCTCCTTCACACACCGAGGGTGGAGCAGTCTCCCACTGAAGCTGCTCTGCAGAGCTGACAGGGGGTCCTGCAGGGGGTGGACTCATTGTCCAGCATCAGAATCAGAATCAGAATCAGAATGACTTTATTTATCCCTGAGGGGAAATTCTTTTTTGTTACAGACATTAGAAATTAAAGATACATTGAAATATATAATAAATATCTAAATACCTAGATAGCATTTAAATCCCTGAGTTGTATCTAAAGAACATATTCACTACTGTATAAAACCTTTCCATAGTAAAGAGCAGGACATGAATGCACCAGTATGAATGTACAGTGTCTGAGTGACACTTCTACTCTTATACTCTGTACTTAACTGCATTTAATGTAACTTGATACCTCTGGCACAGGAATTTCCTTCGGGATTAATAAAGTCTTGTCTTGTCTTATCTTCCAGTTCAGAGTTCAGTAGTTTGATTGAGACAGGCAGGAATGACTTCCTGTGTCTCAGTGGTGCATCATGGGAGTCAGTTTTGTCAGGACCCTCCTGTCACCCACCTCCTGCACTGAGTCCAGAAAAAAGCCAGGTCTCTCTGACTATCCTTAACTGTGCTACATTGAATCAATGTGAGAGGTCTGTAAAGTATTTCTGTCTGACCTTTAATGTTTGATCATGTTTGATATTGCTACACTAGCAGAATTGATATTATAATATAGCAAACATTTATTTCCCAATTTGACTAATAGAATATCTATATTTGTATGTATATATTTGATGATATGAGAACTCTAATTTAGAACTATGTATGATACGATTTGTACTGCATTATTATTAGATAGATGGACTGTGTGCACATTAATTGGTCCTGTGCTGTGTGCAGGCCAGGGCTGATGGCGAGCTAGGATTGAGCTCTGCTTAGGCTCGAAGAATACGATTCAGCTCAATGTCTGGATCTGGCCCAGATCTCTGCTGGTTGGAGGAGTGGTAGGAGGCTCCTGCAGCCCCCTTTATTTTGAACTTTTGTCCCCTCGCTGCGTGTGGCCCCCCCATTGCTGGGTTTGTTAACTGTGTGTCATTTAAATATATATGGTACTTCAGCAAATCATCTCCCTGTCTCTCTTTTACTCACTCCCAGAGCTGCTCCTACACTTCTGAGCCACTAGTCCAGGGGTCGGCAACCTGCGGCTCCGGAGCTGCATGAGGCTCTTTCATCCCTCTGTTGTGGCTCCCAGGCAGCGAGCTCATTTTTGGAAAAAAATAATAATAATATGAATAAATAATGGCCGTTTAATTTAAATGTATTTTATTTTATTAATTTAGTTTTTTCATAGTAATAGTTGTTTCTTTGGAGATTGAGATGCTGTCGTGATTAAAATAAAACTTTTAAATATTTTGTCAAAATATGCGTCACGGTCGCGTCCTGTGCGCAGCACCTGTGACACCGGACAAACTGGTGTTCGACAGCCTGCATGCAATGACATTCCCGACACTTATATGAACATGGAAAAGTTTGCATTTGGAGTCCTGTCAATCTTTGGATCCTCATACTTGAGCGAGCTGGTGTTTTCCATCATGAACTACATTAAAAGTAAACATCGCTCCAGCCTCACAGATCAGAGCTCAGTCCTTCGTGAAAATCAAAGCGACGTCTTCCAGCCCTGAAGTGGATACGATACGCTGTGCAGTGAAGTTCCAGAGCAGAACTCACATTAACCAGGTGAAAGAAATAATTTAACAAGCTGTTATTCTGAAAATACATATTTTTATATCGGACCCTGAACTAACGTGCTTCATATTCAGGTTGACTACTGTACTATGACGGCACACTGAAATCAAAATAACATATAAACTGGCATTTTTTTGTTCAGATAAATATTATCTATATCTATCTATATTAGGCCTATATATAGATTAATTTTGCCTTTAACTTAGTCAAATAGGTGTAGATTAGTAGTTAGGGGTTTGTGGCTCCGAGTGTGCTTTATTCAGTGGGAAACCGGCCCAAATGGCTCTTTTAATGCTGAAGGTTGCCGACCCCTGCACTAGTCCAACTCAATACATCCAGATTTGTAGAGTATATCATATACATGCTACACAAATTAATGTGTGAGTAATCCAAGTATTCTGAATATGTTACTTAGACTGAGCAATGTTAAGTTGTAGGGCCTGTAATCTGTATTCAGTAACTGAATACTTATTAAAAGTATTCTTCCCAACACTGTTAGTAACATACGACACCAGGAGATGGAAAAAACAGGCATTCACCTGGCAGTCCCCAAACACAGTGGAAATGAAATAAGGAGACAGACAAAATAATACACTGCAATGGAACTGAGAGGAGGAACTACAGCTGACCTCTTTCTCAATATTCTTCTCTTATGAAACCAAAAGAACGTATCAGGTGGAAGACAAGTTATCTGAGTTTGTGTGAATATCTGTAAAGTGGCCCAATTGCATTTTTATGATGAAATGAACCTTATATTAGTTTACAGCAGCATAAAAAAGAGCTAACTCCTTTAACTTCTCTCATAAATACATCTGCAGTAAACACATGTTCTGTGACAAAACATAAGACAGAAAATACCTGAAAGTCTATACTGACAACAAGCTTTGTAACAACACAATTATCTTCTTCAGAGTTGAATTTATTTCTCCACCTGTCATAGTTTCAGGGACGTCATCCAAGCCACTTGTACATGTGAACTACTATGGATACAGGTCTGTGTTAATAAGCCTCAGCAGAGGAGGCAATCTGAGGGTCGAAGGCATAAGGCTACATAAGGCTTTGTCTCCCATCTCTGACCAACCTTAACTGTCAGTTTCCTCAATAGCAGGCGGAACAAGACCATCATTTGTGAGAAACATGCTTATTCATGTCACATCAGTGCCTGAGAACAGACTGAAAAACAACAACATTTATATTTTATAAAAGTACAGCTGGTGTGCTGAATGCCAGATGTCCTTGTGTGATGGCAATGGCTTGCTGTATTTGATGCATATGTGTGTGTCAAGTAAGAGCGTTTACTCAGACACAGAACTAGCTTAAGCCTAAATGTGAGGGCGCCTCATATTGGAAGTACATATACGAATACAAGATTCTGCCCCGTATCAAGTCTGAGTGAGCATACGATATAGAAGCTAGGGTACCATTTAATCACAAACCAATGTATATGTTCTGGGCAACAGCATTTATAAAATATGTCTATTGTATTATAACATACAGACGGATTCTTGGAAATGTGTGTGTGTAAGATGATGTCACACATTTTTGCGTCATTCCTTTTATTACAGCAGTAGCCCCTACAGGTGCATTATGAGGCACTTGTCTGTTGATGTTGGGAGGACTGTGAACATGAGAAATCCATCCATCTCTCATACTATCCAGTATAATTTATGATGTTGAGTGACTGAACAAAGCAGCATCTGCAGGGATTAATGAGGTTTTTCTGATTCTGCACAATATGCACTTTAGGACAGATTTAAAATGGTGGTCAGCCTCCACTCTATGAACCAGCTATTCACATTTTTATATACATTTCTTGTTTACAATCTTCCAGTTTTTTTCATTTGACTCCCACAGGCTGCATGCACTCCCACCAGTCTCCTGGGCTTGAAATCTGCCATTTACAAACAGTAAGCGCCAGAGAGGAGGAAGGAGACGGCAATACCTCAGAAACAGCTCAGTCATTTCAGGGTAGGAGACTTTTCACAATTCCAATTAAGTCATTCAAATGGAAATATAATGAAATATAAAGAAAACAGAAACCTAGTCTGAAGGAAATATTGGCATTTGTAAGTCATACAAAATGTATGGTTTGTAAAAAAACTATAAAGCAAGGAGCAAAAACAAGTAAACACAGCGCTCAGAACCTGTGGCTGCGCCTGGCGTGTGGAAACGATTCGGAATTAGAAAATTCTGAATTGCAAGTTTGATAGAGCAGCATCTAATGAGCGTTTTAAGACTAAAATGGAGTCTGCAGCTTGAAATTTCTAGGAGGAGATACATTTGGCAGATGACACCGAAATTGCTTAATATTTGAAAAACTATCATTTTTGGAAAAAAAACGTGAAGTTGACCCGGAATGTCCTCTGTGAGATGAACAACAGATGAGCAACGGCAATCAAACAAAGAAGAAGAAGAAGAAAGAGGGTGAATAACAAGAGTTGATTGCCTAGCAACGGCAAGTTGCCTAGCAACGGAAATCAAACAAAAAAGATGAAAGAGGGTGAATAACAAGTGTTTGATTGCCTAGCAACGGCAATCAAACAAATGAACTGAACAAGGAGAAGGAGGGGGAAGAGGAACTAGAAAGACGAGCACAGTGACAGCAGAAGTTCAACAGAAGTTTTCCGCTGTAAGTGTTTTATCACATCTGAATGGCTGCTGCGGAGTCTCTGAGAGCTTTTATCAGCGAGCGGCTAACTGCTGCTGCTGCTGAAATATTGGGAGTGTTTGAACAAACTATCGTCCAGTACGAGGGAGAGCTGGACCGTCAGCGCAAACTGCTGGATCTGCTCCTGAAGCCTGAGATCAAGCTACACAGAACAGGTATGTAAACATGACAATGTCACGGAACAACAACGGCTCTGTGTGAAAAGAGTGACATTCAGCACATAGTGTTTCTGACAGATGCAGCGATTGATCGGCCATGACCGGCATCCGCAGATCAGACTGAGATATGCCGATTTTATGCCGGTCAAGCGCGCCACATGATCGGTCGCGTCACAACCGTTAGCTTACCTTAGCTTAGTTTAGCTTAGCTTAGTTTAGTTTAGCCTAATCCACCAGCTCAATCCACTGGTGGAAGTGTGCTCACCTGTATGTGCGCATGTGTCTGCGTCCTATGTGCAGACTGTATGAAGTTACATTTAATCAGTGAATTAATTAATGATTTGCTGCCTGTCAAATAAGATAAATAGCATAAGGCTGTTTAGTTTGTTTCATTAGTTAGCAGCACAAACATGTTCATCTCTCCAGTTTCAGACTGCATGGTCTCCTAAATATACACATTGTGCTTCTTATCAACAGTAATCTGTTAATCTCTGTATTATTTGTCTGTGCTTAATGCTAACTAGGAATCCCGATTCTGATTTCCAGTTTTTGATTGAGTTTGACCTGCTGTTGATTTTAGCTGATTACGATTTCATTTTTTCAAACCACTTTACAGTAGAGCTGCCCGACCCGAGCCTGTGTGCCCCAGTGTGGGCTTCACACACTAATAACTCTACTGTAATTGTTATAACACAGACCATACACATCATGAAAGTGCAGTGTTATGGAACAACAACATATTGCAAACTTACCAGTGTTTCCTCTGCCATTATATATGGGAGCAGCTATTTTCTATATAGCAGCATTAAATTAAAATGGGCTCCAGCCTGAATAAATTACATTTGCATGCTTGTTTGTTTTTCTCTCTCTTTCTCCATGTCAGAGAGACTGGATGACAAAAGGCGTCACTCCGGTGCATCATAGTATATAAGGTGTGCAATGTCTGGCCGTCGGATTTTATATGGGCAGTTCTTATTTTTTTAAACTCATTGTGTAACGTTTAGGTGAAGTTCTGAGCAGACTATTGTCAGCTCACTGTCTGCGTCGCCATGATGCGTCACATGGTGCTGTAGAGCTTGGACGCTGGGTACAACAACTGTTGGGTGAAAGAATTTATTCTGCATGGTGTTAACATGCAGTGTGTTCAGATATATAAGTATTCATGTTTATATGTGTTTATCACTTAATAATGTGATTTTCATACGTGTTTATGTGTTAGGAAATTTTATAGAAAATCAAAGTAATTTGAGGATACTGAATGTATTAAGAAGTCATTTCATAGTGTGTCATATAACGTTGTTTTCTGCAGTTCAGGCTGTGGCAGATGAGATCAGTTGTTTTTCTGCTCTCTGGAGCTCTGGTTGGTACGAGATGGTCATAAATTCAGACTAAGGACAGCAGCACCTCTGACCTGATAAAAGCCAGATTCTAAAGGAATGTGTTTTTCTCCTGAGTACCCCATGTTATGGTCATCCCTAGATCAGCCTCACAACCTATGAGATTTAAGGAATTGAAGTTTTACCTTATTTGGCAGTAAACACTAATGTTCTATTCGCTGTATGACCCAGGGTCTGCAGGGGGGCAGTAGATGCCCCTGTGGGCCGGCAGGCAGGAACGCCCATGGGGTATATCAATGTGTGAATTCCATGTCCAGTTGTTGTTGCGTTGTTCGTTGTTGCTGTGTGGTTGTTTGTTCTTGTTGGTTGTCCTGTTCTTGTGTTGTTCTTGTTTGGTTCTTTGTGGTCAACAACCCAGAGCTCTGTGACTCAGAATTTGCCTCATTGTTTAATAAATTATAATTTTGATACCAGAATTTATCCGCTCCTTCCTTACAAACTAATTCAGGGGGTGATCAGAAGGAAACAAGGGGATTTTTCACCCCGACATGACACAGTTCAGAGAGGCTTTCTGAGAAAGTACTCCATGTAAAGTCTGCTCAGATGCTGCTAAACCAAAGCTGTGCGTTTGTTTGCATGTCGAGCTGAACTGTTCTCTCTCAAAAGGAGTTTTAGGTGGATGGCTTTGTTGAAGTTTCACCTAAGATCTGATGCTGCTGATCAATATGAAGCAGCTGCGCCAAATTAACGACGTCACGGTAGGCTTGTGCAAAATCGTATCGTGTGCAATTAATCGTCAGAAAAACTGTAATCGATTAATATTTGTCACTTATCGATTACGGCGATTAGTGCCTCGTCATGATGACGCATTTTTGTGTGCGGCGTACTCTCACCATCACCCGCGCACATGTGAGCCCACAATAACAATAATGGTGGAAGGCAGTGGTGTTCAGTTAAATAATGCGGAGCAGCACGTTTCTAACATAAGTTCAACGTCTGTCGCCATAAGCCCGAGCACGAAGAAAGCCGAAGAAAGCGCAACGAGGACACAACACTACACTACACTACAGCTGTATATAGTGCCACGACATGCATTAGGTGAAGCGTGGAGCGTTGGTTGTTGCTATAGTAACTGGATGTTTGCTCGTATCAAATGAATAAACTACGATCTTTATTTACGAACTCCACAGCAACATAGGAAACATTACAACAGCGAAGTCTCCTCCAGCAGATATTGGAAAGAATTCCACTCAGCCGAGAATCCGCGGTACGTTTAGTCATCGTGCTCCTTACGACCAAACTAAACACTGGAAGAACGTAACGTAGGTTGATTTGTGCAGACACACATTTAAATGTGAAATTGTCCGGTTTGTTTTTTCTGCTGCTGTTCTACAGTCTGAGTGAAAACAAGCTCTAGTGTGGGACATGTTCCAGCCACAGGTTCATTTGCGCAGACACATTTTTTAACTTGAAATAATCACTGATGTGACTTTTCTGAACTTATTTGTCTATTTGTCTGTTTAATTTTAATGTTGACATGCTTTGTGACCTTAAGATAAAAACATTTGAAGGACAAAGTTACTTTAAATGTTTGCTTCATTATTATTTTGAAGCAGTTTGTGCCTCAATATTATCAATACATATTTCCATGGCTGGTTGGTGCCTAATCACCAGCTTAACCTGTTAGAATGAAGTAGTTAACTTGACTGATGATTTGTCGGTATCATGCTAGAACACTGTGCCAATTTAGAGTCAAAAACATGTAAGTGCAATTGTCATCAATTAATCGTCAAATTAATCGTTATCGGCTAAATGCCACAATTAATCGTGATTAATTTTTTTGCCAATATCGCCCAACCCTACGTCACGGTCACCTCGCAACCAGTTAGAGACGTCTGAGGAGAGCCATCCCACAGCGCCCCTCTTCCTTACAGCTAATTCGGACCATAGCATGCTAGCATCCTGCTAATGGCTGCTGATTGGTTAGTTCAGATTAGGACTGATGGTGACTGATGCTGTACGGTGGCTTGTGGTGATGTCACCTTGTGTCACATTTTCCTTTGAACAGGAAAAGCAGCAGTTTTTTTTCTGTAATTAAAGAAGAGAAAATAGAGAAGAGTTAAGTGATTGATTATTGGCACAGTGACTGTGAATTACCTCCATACCGCTGGCTTCCTATGTTGCTGCTCTGTGCTTGTTGTCATTGAGCTCTACCAACGTGCTGCTGATGCATGGGGCCGAAATCAAGTTTTAACACCAGACTGGTCATCGGTATTGATCGAGTTTTATATGAATCTGAACCAGAAATTTTTATCCTAACACGTGGTTTAATGTCTGACCCCGTGTGCTGACGGAGTCCTGATTGGCTGTAAGCAGCTGGTTGCTCAGCTCCTCCTCTGCGCCTCCTGCAGTCTCAGCTCCTCTTACCGTGTCCGGTGCATGTTGTTAGCACAGCGAGAACACGGTGAGCCAAAGCTGTGAATGAATCAATAGCTCTCAGCTGAAAGGCACCAAAGTTCCTCAGTGTCGTTCCTCGCGCTGCATATCTTTATCTGCTCCTGTGTGAGAGCGCTGAGACCGGTGCGTCTTGGGAGGACAACATTAAGTCAACAGGGCTTGTTGTAGCTTGTGAGGGGAGGTTTGGGACCAAAGATAAGGGTCCTCTGAACAGGCTGTGTTCTTCAGGAAAAGGCTCAGGTGTCAGCGAGGTTTGAAGCACAGAGCACTTAGCAGTTAACAGAGCAGAGGGAGCAGGATGCTGTTATATGACCTGGATCCCACCAAACATCTGGCTGCATCCTGATACGTCTGCACGTCCTGTGCTGTGGAGCTCACACCTCCTGGCGGTCTTTGTCCTCCTGCAGCACGTCTCTCACATTCAGCGAGCCGCCTTCAGCTCTGTAGAAGAAAGAACATCGATTGAGAGCATCGTATGAATATCGACGTGCCGCTCGTGCTTCTGCCTGTCCTTGGCTCATAAAATATTCCCGCGCTTATTTAAATCATGACCAGTCACCTGAGGACTCTGATAGAACCTGTGGAGGTTTATATAGACATGTATATATTTTACCAGCTCATGATTCTTCTTGGCAGAGAGTGATTTATGCTGTGGATAATGAGAATGCAGCCCTAAATGTGTGGAAATAGGCTTTCATGTGCTCCAGTCTAATGATTCTTTATAATGCTGGTTTCCTGGTGCTCCTGTCGTTCTCAGATATAACAAGCTGGGCCATCATCATCATCATTTATGAATAACAACATTAGCGGCCAGATGTAGCAAGTAACAGTGACAGTGCAAGCTGTGCAGGCCTGCTGCTGGAGGTGCTGTTCAGTCCGGATGTGCTGCTGCAGACATGCTGCACATGCTGCTGTGTCCCTGAGCACAGCCAGGCTGGTCCAGACCAGCTCCGGGTGAGGACCACACAGCTGTGTCCCACTGCAGGTCCTTTAAAGCAGTGATCCCCAACCCCCGGGCCGCGGACCGGTACCGGGCCGCACACAAAGAAAAAATAATTTCCATTATTTCCGTTTGATTTATTATCCGAGTCTTTATGATGTTTTATTTTGAAAAGTGGATTCTCTCTGTTACATCCGTCTCACTTGACGCATGTCAAGTCCTACCATAAGTCACGTGATACATCCCCACTAAATTAAACCCCAAGCTAGCAAAATGAGCAAAAAACAAACTTCTTTAGAAAGTTTCTTTACGAAGGGGAAACGGTCTAATGAAGGGACAGAAGAGGAGCCTGCACCTGCTAAAAAATGGAAAGCTGCCTTTAACAGACGGTATCAAGAATCCTATTTAAAATATGGATTTATCGCCACGGGCGATTCCCATGCACCAAGCCCGCTGTGCATAATATGCGGTGACCGGCTGTCTAATGAGACGATGAAGCCTTCAAAACTGGTTCGCCATTTGGAGACCAAGCACCCCACAGTAAAAGACAAACCTTTGGAGTATTTTCAAAGGAAAAAACGTGAACATGAAGGGCAGAAGCAGTTACTGAGGGCCACCACATCAACAAATGCGAGTGCACTGAGAGCATCATATTTGGTGGCTAACCGTATTGCTAAGGCCAAGAAGCCATTCACTATTGGTGAAGACCTTATCCTACCCGCTGCCAAAGACATTTGCCGTGAACTTCTAGGAGAGGCTGCTGTTAAAAAGATTGCACAGGTGCCTCTTTCAGCAAGCACTGTCACTCGGCGCATTGAGGAAATAGCAGAGGACATTGAGACACAGCTGTTGGAGAGAATTAATAATTCACCATGGTATGCGCTCCAAGTTGACGAGTCAACAGATATTGACAGCAAGGCACTACTTCTTGTTTATGTGCGATATCTTTATCAGGAGGATACGCACGAAGATATGTTGTGTGCACTGTCGTTGCCAACCAAAACTACAGCTGCAGAACTATTTAAGTCGCTGGATGATTATATGTCAGGAAAACTGAAATGGTCCTTTTGTGTCGGCATATGCACGGACGGAGCTGCGGCCATGACTGGACGGCTGTCTGGTTTAACTGCTCGGATCAAGGAGGTTGCACCTGATTGCGAATCTACGCATTGTGTGATTCACAGGGAAATGCTGGCGAGCCGAAAAATGCCACAGGAACTGACCAGCGTACTGAATGATGTGGTTAAAATCATCAACCACATCAAAGCACATGCTCTTAACTCGCGCCTGTTCGAACAGCTTTGTGAAGAGATGGATACGGACCACAAACGCCTTCTCTTATACACGGAGATAAGATGGTTATCCCGAGGGAGATCGCTGGCCAGAGTATTTGAGTTACGAGAGCCGCTGCAGAGATTTCTCTCTGAAAAAAAGTCACCGCTGGCACCACACTTCAGTGACGACGAATGGATCGCAAAACTGGCTTACTTGTGCGACATATTCAACCTGCTCAATGAACTGAACTTGTCACTTCAAGGGAAAATGACAACTGTCTTCAAGTTGGCAGATAAAGTAGCTGCATTTAAAGCCAAACTGGATTTGTGGGGACGGCGTGTGAACAGAGGCACATTTGACATGTTTCATACACTGGCGGGGATTTTGGAAGAGACTGCGCGTGCGCCTTCGTTCTCCCAGCTGGTGCACGAACACCTGTCCTTGCTGTCAGAAGAGTTCGAGCGCTACTTCCCAACCACAAAAGATCCATGAACTGTCAAGGAATGGATCCGCGACCCATTTGTCAACAAACCAGGTGAATCCAGCATGTCAGTGCGTGAAGAAGATCAACTGCTGGAGATCGCAAATGACGGCGGCCTAAAACATCTGTTCGAGACATCAACTCTGCCGTTGTTCTGGATTAAAGTCATGGCAGAATACCCCGAGGTCGCCACAACGGCACTGAAAACCCTGTTGCCATTTCCGACATCTTATCTGTGTGAAGCAGGGTTTTCTGCAGTGACAGCAACCAAAACAAAATTACGGAGCAGACTGGACCTAAGTAGCACACTTCGGGTTTCATTGTCTCCGATTACCCCAAGATGGGACCGTCTCGTTGCAGCAAAACAAGCTCAGGGCTCCCACTAATTCAGTGCTGCTGCGAGGAGCGAGTATTTTCATGCACTTTGTTTTTGTGTTGTCTTATTTTGAAGGTATGTTTAAACGTTACCATAGAGACCAGGGTGCGTTGGGGCAGAAAGGATGTTGCTCATGTCATGTTCTGTTGTTGGTGCGACGTTAGGAGGACGCCGCTAATAAAGTTGCACATGATTACACAGTGGATTTACGTTCATTATTATTATTATTATTATTATTATAACAGAGAAAATACCACAGTTTTTAATGCCGGTCTTATCATTTTATTTTGTTTTTATCTGCTACACACCTTTAGATTGGGCCGTGAAAATATTGTCAGACAATCAACCGGTCCGTGGTGCACAAAAGGTTGGGGACCACTGCTTTAAAGGACAGCTGCTCCTGTCACACGTGTTCCATTTGTTTATCATCTTTTGGTCATTAAGTTCACTTTGTGCTGTATAAAGGTCTTTGGTTCTGGTTCAGATGATGGGTGGGTGGATGTTCTCTTGTGTTAAGTTGGTTCTGTTTCAGTTTTTTTCTACTTCCTGTTTTGTTTTGGTAGGCAGTTTGTTTTACTTCCTGTTGTCTTTCCTCCTCTGTGATTGGCTGCCCGCCCTCGTTGTTCCTGCCTGTGTCTTGGTTCTGTGTATCCTCCATCCTTTTTATTCACAGCATCACCATCTGTGTGTGTTCTATGAAACCATAACAACCGCCGTCTCTGAGGAGACTGCAGCTCTGCAGCCCACATCTGCACAGGAGAATGAAGAAGTGAGCCGACTGTCTTCAGCCCACAGTGCAGGTATGAACACAGACAGACACCCTGACGCCTCTTATTCATTCAGAATATCTTTGAAAGTCTTCATCACAGTAGGGCTGCAACGATTACTTTACAAGTACTCGAGTAATATTCAAGGGCAAAATGCATCGACAACTAATTTAGTACTCGATGACTCGTTAGAGACGTCATTGGAGGGTTCAAAATGTGTAAACTGTACACACACACACACACACGCGCGTTTTGGCGCCCGGCATGGAGGCGGTCACGGCCTGAAGCAATGACACTGCAGCGGTCCAAAGCAGGTATCCATTAGCTGTTAGCTGCAGCCGTATCTATGGGAAAACTATGACATTTACGTGTGATCCGAGTACTCGAGTATTCGCAAAAATAATCGCCGAGTATCAAAATACTCGTTTGTTGCAGCCCTACATCACAGTGAGGTGGTTCAAGATGACAAAAACTGGAGAACCTGACCTTTCTGAGGACACACACTGCCGGCCTGTGTGACGGAGCGCAGGCAGGAGATAAACTGATGAGAGAGTGTCACACAGCAGAGCCTCAGTGTTACAGCGCTGTGCTCTCAGGCTTCTCTTCAGCACTGTGATCTACAGTGTGCTTCTTTTGTCCAAATGTCTCAAAATGTCCACCATCCTGGGCTGATGTGTCCAGGTTCCATCAGTCCCCTGAAGTGTACTCAAAGCTGTCACTGCAGGTTAGCTAATACTGACATCAGTGATGTCATTGTTTCAGCTGTACATGCTGGACGATGTGTAACTCAGTCTGACTGAGACCTTGTTACACAGGTATGTGTAAAAACGGAGACTTTTCCTTCCTTTGTGCCTTTTATTTACACATAAATGGAGTTTTCACCTATGAAAACAATTCTTTCTAAAAACTCTGTGTATTCGCGTTTGAACTGACAAAAACGGAGTTTGCAGCAGTGCGTCAGTTGGTACGACCTTTTTTTTGTGTAGTACGGCTGCAAGAGCAGCTGTAGTCTAGTAATGGAAGTAATGGTAGCGTTTGCATTTGCAAATACAGCTCCTCGTGCTGTGTAGAGGAGCAGAGACATGTTAGGTCTCGAGTTTCAGCAATTTTGGAACAACGTCTGACACAAAGAGGCAGACTGCTTCGATGAGGCTTCTGATTGGCTTGCACGGCTTTCTCCTTCTGCCAACACTGCCCCCACAGGCCTGGCGTAGTCATGACGGCTCTCTGAGCGTATTTATGCGGGTTAATGTAAACAGAAACGTTTATGAAAACGATGATGTGTGCACAATGTTATTTTGGAAAACGGAGGGAAGGATCGTTTTCACAGATACCCGTGTTTGTGGAAACGGGGTCTGACAGGTTAAACAGTGTTTCCATGATTCAACAGTCAGTGTTTCCTTTGACTGCTGCAGCAGTTGTTGTGCTGTCTGTTGTTATTTGGCTTCAGTGTGAAGGAACCTGCCGGCTGACATGCAGCAGGTCTGCTGCCTGTTGTCTCCACAGAGATCCACAGTTAACGTTCAGGAAGCAAACCCATCTAGGGAGGAATTACTGTAGCCCTCACAGCTAAGAGCCAGGAGGAAAAATCATTTGGAAAATCACATTAATCAGCTGCGTGCTGCTAAATGTTTAATTTTTATTGATGCCTGACTTACTCACACTATCGACAGATGCGGGCCTGAGAGCCAGAAACTGAGCCAGGACTCAGGTCATCGTCCAGGAAGTGATGAGGAGCTGCCTGAGGCCACCGACTGATCAGGACCAGCAGACATGAGCTGTGAGGTTGAAAGTTAACCCTTTATTTTACCAGAATTCTCCTTAAGAGGATAAAGGTTAAATAATGGTATAAAGGTGAGATAAACTAACACACACACACAGAATCATGATGGACTATTAGCTTTAAACATCCATATGTATAGCATGAAAGTGCATTTAACCCTTTGAGCTCCTCTTCTGCTGCCTCTGATCATCAAAGAGTTCTTTCAACTCATTAAGTTTCAAAAGAAACTTGAGCAGCATTTGAACAGACTTCCCAGCATGCACCAGCATGCACCTCTCCTCCTTTAATGTGTTCAAGAACACTGAAATGATGGAAATGTGTTTTAGGTGCAGAGCTGGAGGTTTGTAGCTGTGAGGTGTAAATGAAAATATAGATCACAATTAGCACGTTCACACTGACACGCTGTTCATGTGTCCGCGAAGGGCTCTCAAGACTTCAAGTGTTTCTGTGTGAGCTTCCACTATATTGAATACATTATTTGATCTATACTAAAATCATGAATGACACAAAGACAAACACTGCAGTGCTCCCAGGTGACTGGTGGATGCTGCTTTTGTTTTACCTACAGAAGCAAACACTTTATTTTGTCATTGTTTCAGAGACAGATGAGCTGAGCAGTTCTATTTTCTGATTGGCTGATAGGTCGCTAATTCCAGACAGCAGCAGTCTGCCTTTGACTGGATTGTATGACAGAAGTGAACTCTCTCTCTCTCACTCCTCTGTGTGAGAAGTGCCCTGTGTGGCTGCTGTGTGAACGGCTTGAATATAAACTACAAAAGGCATTTTCTGAAGAAAATGCAAGTTTGATTTCAGAAGCTGCAGCATTGCTTTGAAAGCTTATCTGAACGATTGAACTCTAAAAATATGAAAAACCACATCAGAATGCATATGAATAGAAGCTGAATGGCAGAACAAGAGCTGAATTACTCTGAACACAAGCTGAATCAGTCATAAGAGCAGCTGAATTCATCTGAACAGCAGCTGGATAATTGCTTTGAATAGGAGGTGAATTGTCTGATCTTGGAATAATAGCTGATTTTGATGTGGACATGTAGCAAACAGCTCCATAGCGATAAATATGGCAGATATCATGTGTAATGATTGACAAAGAAGTAGCCGAATACTATACAGCTGAAGGATGATCAATATGACAGATATAATGCCTAAAGTCTGATGAAGACTACAAATATGGCTGTTTTGTATGCAGTTCTTGTGTGACAGCCTGTCACCATGGTAACAGCTCTGCCTGCCTAATTAAGCTTAAGTTTCCTGACATATATATCCAGTGCGAATGAAGCCGTTTCTCTGCCGTGCTGTAACACTTGGAACCGTGTCTGTGACTCTGTACATGTCTCTTATTCTGCGTCTGCAAAGCTCCGTGTTTCCTTATGTGGAAGTAAATGAGGATTTCACTTTGAACATGCGTGCGCACCCTCTCATGGAACAAGTCACCTTCCACAATATGTTCTTTCAAGTGCACTATTACATCTGACGGACTCCGGCGCTCACACAACTGTATCACGCATTTATAAGAACTTCCAGCCGACTCGATAGCAGCTGGGGCACGTACAGCATTTCAGCTAACTAAACAAAATGCCTCACGTCAGTCAGTCAGTTCTTCTAACTTTCGTCTTCTGCGGAAACGTAGTGTAGTAACGTATAAGCGCCCCCTTTTGGTGTGGAATTTGAGTTGCAGTATTTGATCTAGGATTAGAGCTTTTTTTAAATAAGCATATTCAACAATTAATAAATGGCAATATATACATAATACATAATACAGTCAAATAAACATTTTTGTTTAAGATGATAACTTCACTAAGAAATCATCTAGTTTATAGATGATTGCTTTGTGAATAACAATAACTTTGCAGCTGTTTGTGCACCTTTGTAAGCGCCTCCCATTAACACACTCATTGACACTGCAACTATTAAAAGCCTTACACAAGCATGATGCAACCTGCAAATTCAAATGGTTGTTACAGTGTTTCCAGAAAAAAAATCTGACACTATACTGTAAGTATAACACTACAAACATCTCATTTTGTACAAATGAAGATGTGTTTTTGAATGGTTTTGTTCTGTAAATTTAAAAGTAACAAAAAAAATCCGTCATTTCTTCTGAATATCACTGCAAATTTTACAGCAATGACCTCTTTGTGACAGCGTAGTGTTTCCCACTGAACAATGTAAACTAACAGTAAGGCTATAAACTGACATGACAGACACACAATGACCAGAACAGGACATGAGTGGGGGCTGTAATTGCAAACATAGGCCCTGATATGAAAGAGTGGAACTGAATGAATGAAGCAAACTTATGTGGAGAGTGGAATGGCTAACAGTGAATGAAGAATTTTTATTTATTCCGGAGCAGGAGAACAGTGCTGGGAGATCACAGCCACATCAGTACAACTAACGCACAAATTCTGTCAAAAAATCAGGTTAAATTCAGAGACTTAGGTCTACTTCAGTGTTTCCACAACTATCCCTATCCCCATTTTCGGGTTGCCCAGGCTGTATCGGTCCTGGTGGTCTACACTTTTGTTGTAGTCCCGGCTGTCCTGGTAGTCTGTGTATTCCTGGTCGTGTAGGTTGTCCTGGTCTAGGTAGCCTTGATCGTGTATGTGGAACAGCCTGTCCCATTTGTGTTCTGGTGTCTCTGCGACACATTCTTTCTTTGGTGGGTTCTGTAATTTTTTCCATCTTGGAGCAAGGAGGATTTCCTGCTCTCTGTCCTCCAACTGTGTGGCCTTGGCCTTGATCTGTTCTGGTGTCTATGTGACACATTCTCTCTTTGGAGGTTACAGTGATTTTAATCGTGTTGGCAGTCTTTCTACCAGCTCTTTGGTCCCACGGTCTATACTTGGCCCTGCTCTTGGACAGTTGGTTGCAGGGATCCTTGCTCTCAGCAATCAGGTCACTGTCACGTTGCTTGAGCTCCTCTGGTTCGTTTGCTTCCTGCTCCTGTTTCAGCTGATCTTCTAAGGAGGACCTGTCCTCTGACAGTTGGTTTATTATACTGTCTTTTTCCTGGATGGTCTTGTTGGCCTTCTGTAGGTCACACCTCAGGATGCAGACCTCGTTGGCCAGCTCCTCACACTTAGAAAACCACTGGCTATATTTTTCGGTAGCCTTTCTGTGGTTTTCACTGAGCTGTTCCCACTTTACCCTTGACTCTAGAGTCACCTTTTGCTGCAGCGTCAGAGACTGGTCTACACACTCCTTCAACTGTCTGAACCTGGCCTTGCTCTTGGCCAGTTCGTTGCAGACATGAGTGTTTTCAGCAGACAGGTCAGTAATGACATTAGCGTGATAAACCACCTCTGAATGAAGTTTGCTGTTATGTTTCTTGAGCTCATCAAGGTATATCTCAATGCTTTCTCTTGATTCCTGCTCACGTTTCAGCTGATCTTCGAAGGAGGACCTGTCCTCTGACAGTTGGTTTATCACACTGTCTTTTTCCTGGACGGTCTTGTTGGCCTTCTGTAGGTCACTCCTCAGGGTGCAGACCTCGTTGACCAGCTCCTCACACTTGGAAAAACACTGGGTATATTTTTCGGTAGCCTTTCTGAGGTTTTCACTGAGCTGTTCCAACTTTACCCTTGACTCTAGAGTCACCTGTTGCTGCAGAGTCAGAGACTGGTGTACACACTCCTTCAACTGATCTTCTGAGGAGGACCTGTCCTCTGACAGTTGGTTTATCACACTGTCTTTTTCCTGGACGGTCTTGTTGGCCTTCTGTAGGTCACTCCTCAGAGTGCAGGCTTCGTTGGCCAGCTCCTCATACTTGGAAGAACACTGGGTATGTTCTTCGGCAGCCTTTCTGAGATTTTCATTTTCTTTTGTGAGGACGGTCCCGTTGGCCTTTTCCAGTCCAGTGATCAAGCCGCCTGATTCCACAATAAACTGCTTCACCATCTGTCCTTTCTTCTCGCGCTTCTCTCGTTCTTTGCACTCTTTCTTCTCGCGCTTCTCTTGTTCTTGGCGCTCTTTCATCGCATGCTTCTCTTGTTTTTGGCGCTCGTTCTTCTCGTGCTTCTCTTGTTTTTGGCGCTCTTTCATCGCACGCTTCTCTTGTTTTGGCGCTCGTTCTTCTCGTGCTTCTCTTGTTTTTGGCGCTCGTTCTTCTCGTGCTTCTCTTGTTTTTGGCGCTCTTTCTTGTCGTGCTTCTCTTGTTCTTGCCGCTCTTTCATCGCACGCTTCTCTTGTTTTTGGCGCTCGTTCTTCTCGTGCTTCTCTTGTTTTTGGCGCTCGTTCTTCTCGTGCTTCTCTTGTTTTTGGCGCTCTTTCTTCTCGCGCTTCTCTTGTTCTTGGCGCTCTTTCATTGCACGCTTCTCTTGTTCTTGGCGCTCTTTCTTCTCGCGCTTCTCTCTTGATTGCAGAAGCTGAAGCATTGCTTTGAACTCTAAAAATATTAAAAAACACATCAGAATGCATATGAATAGAAGCTGAATGGCAGAACAAGAGCTGAATTACTCTGAACACAAGCTGAATCAGTCATAAGAGCAGCTGAATTAATCTGAACAGCAGCTGGATAATTGCTTTGAATAGGAGGTGAATTGTCTGATCTTGGAATAATAGCTGAGGCTTAGGGAGACTAAATGATTTTTATGTGGACATGTTGTTTTGCGATTCTGGAATCAGATCTACTAATTCCAGCCTGTAACCCTTCTCCTTATGTCCATTGCAGATATGGCAAACAACAGATCATCAGCCAAATAATACCATCTACTGTAACTTTAAGTAGACAACAGCTTCCTCCCAGCTTTTTTTTTGAGTTGAGTCTAACATCAATGTAACTTCACAGAGAGCTCCACCGTCTCTACAGTCCCTGGGTTTACATTTCTCTGGTCTCTCTATCACACAGAATGGAGTTCGCCCCAATACGCACAGACACACACACACAGCATGTGCGTAAATGCACACGACTCTCTCTCCCTCTCTCTCTTTGAATGAACGCGATGAAGTTGCACTTATCACTCACTACTGTTAGTACTCACCACGAATCTGACTGTATGAAGAAACCTGTTGCTAAGATGTTAGCCTCCTCTGCAGCTGTGTTTCTCCTTCTTCTCTGATCCTTCTGTTCTCCGCGTTTAGTCCAGTAATCACGCTTGAAATTATTCTCCTTTAGGACGCCTATTGCTTTGCACTTCAGGCAGGTTCGTCTCCACGGAACTCCCCAAAATATCCTGCTGTGTCTGTCTTTGGAACTTACCAACAATACCTTTACTGCAAAAAGGTGTGCCTTTATATACCTTTGGGCTGTTACCGTGGTGACAGGCTGACACAGGATCAAAGGTATGCCTTTGAATCAAAGGCATGCCTGCCTGTATCCATGGCAACCTGAATGTTTATTGCTGCTCTTAATGCCCCTGACTGCAGCTCTCTCTGTCCCCCTCCTAATGTGTTTCCAATGTAAAAACACCCTCTAAACAACTTCTGTTTTTGTCCCAACTGAAGCCTTCAGACAAAAAATATGGACACCGCCAGAATCACAAGATGTTGCTCTACAACACAGTATATGCGATGTGGACATGTAGCAAACAGCTCCATAGCGATGAATATGGCAGATATCATAATGATTGACAAAGAAGTAATACCGAATACTATACAGCTGAAGGATGATCAATATGACAGATATAATGCCTAAAGTCTGATAAAGACTACAAATATGGCTGTTTTGTATGCTTCTTGTGTGACAGCCTGTCACCATGGTAACAGCTCTGCCTGCCTAATTAAGCTTAAGTAATGTTGGAGAGAGAGGTGTGTCAGCCTCCTGTTACTCCTCTCAGGGCAGATCCCATGTATTTTAATGGGGGGTTGCACCCTCTGAACAAGTGCTTGGTGTGTCCAAACCGAAACACTCAGACAAAAAATTTAAAAACTAATGACAGTAAATAGAAAGACAAATAAATAAGTTTATGTTTGTGACAGGTTCTGATCAGCAGGAGTTTTCAAGTGTACATTTTTTAGTTAGGATGCTAGCAGATATGCAGTTTAGCTAAGTTACTTCTGGCTGGCTATGCTAGCTTAGATTGCTAGCCTTCTAATTTTACACACACACACAACAGTAAAAAATGGACTGTACCCTGCACATACACACTGACTGTTTACATGCTGACATGTTTGCATGCAGTAACAGTAACTGCAATACTGTTTATCTATTTCTTTCTTTATGCACCTTAATATCCAATCCAATAACTGCACATGTACAGCTGTTTACCTCCTGATAGTTTTTGCACTATGATTCATTCTCTGCTCAATTTGCTGATGTAGCACACATGCACATTTACATGTATATGTATGTAGCTTCATTTACTTCCATAGTTTATATTTTTGTGTACTTATTTGCATCTTTTTGCTCTTCAAATTGCTCTTTTGCAAATTATTCTATTTTGACTTCTTAAACCTTTATGGCATTCAGTGTGAGCAGCAAAGTAAGAATTTCATTGTACAGGGAAACCAGTTTCTATACTGTGCACATGACAATAAGCCCTTTGAATCTTGAATCTTGAAAACAGAGCACCACAAGCCAGGGGCTCGAGGCAGATCTGGATGCTAAATTTTAATTAATTTGAACAACCCTACCCAGCAGGCTTACATGATTAGCAGACCAATCATTAGCTTTAATTACACATTCAAGCAGCTTACAAACGGCCAGCTAGCATTCAGTAGCTAACTGCAACTTAGCATGATGCTATTGGGAAACATTAAGTAAACTGCATCCTGTTTGTGTTGAGCTCAATGCTGAAAACATTAGGAGAGTGATGTTCTCTCTGGCTCCAAGGTGGAGTTACCTTCAACGGGTGGAGGCGGAGCCACTTTGTCCATCTTTATTTACAGTTTATGGATGAGGTGGTTTAAGTCCGACGCAGTGCTCAGTGAACCTTCAGTCTGACCAGTTAACTCAGGCAGCAGATGAAGTTAGGTTTTTAGGTTGAAGCAGCTTAAAATGATTTACAGAGCTGCACTGGGAGGTGTGTGGAGTTAAAGGAACGAGTTAACCTTTGCTGACCCGTGGCAGTGGTCGGCAGCAGAGCTCTGTCAGCGGGGATTTGAGCTTTACTCTCCCACTGGAGCATGAAATCACTGTTGACCAAAGGAAAATAAAAACAAACTCTGCTAAACACTGCACATCCATTTCCACTCTGCATACATGGATTATTTTTACATTAGGCTTGTGTTTTGGAAAATGACCAGAGTGGCAGAAAAGATGGGAGTCCCTGCTCCCAGTGAATGTATTACATGTTTATATTCATGTAACTTTCCGGCGCTGGGGCCCACGCTGCAGCGCCGTCCTGCAGGCTGGACTGTGGGTGGTAAAGGGCATCTGTGTTTCTTTGCCTCATGGTTTTTTGGTACTGTGCTGATTGTTGAGCAGTGGAGCGGCGCAGGAGGAGGATGATCAGCTGTGTCCTGCCCAGGAGGAGCTGATGACCCCTGAGTCAACCTCATCAGTTTCCCCCTGCGGACAAACAGCACAGAAGCTCCAGGCAGGCTGTTCATGTATCACCAGCAGAATCTGCTTACAGCAGCCGGCGGCGCCGCACACATCACGCTGCGAGGACGCCGCCTGTGTCATGTACACCTGCAAGATATGGCAAGTCAGGTAGAAAAAAAGTGGAGTTAATGGAAAAAAACAGAGTCAAACTGTGTAGTTAAAGTGCAGCCGGGATTTTATCAAAGTCCAGACAGCGTGGAGGTATGCAGTGCAGTGATTACACTGAGTGTGTGAGAGAGAGGCCGACCACAGGTTTTCATTTCTCAAAGAAAATAAGCAGTCAGTGCATGAAGAACGATGCTCCTCTGATAATATTTTCATAGGAAAAAGGGAATTTAAGGCTCATATTTTCTATCATGAACGTGAGGGGCTGCATTACTCAAGACAAACACTGCTTCAGACGAGGACCTGCAGCCTTATAATGCTCTCATCCTCCAGCAGATCAACAAGACACCACTGACTGAACAGCACCGTGCTACTGTAGCACTCCGTGTCCTGTGGCTGTTTGCCAGGATATCGTGTGACCTTTGAAAGTTCATGGATGAGCCAGTTTGGCTGCTCTCCATCCTCCAGCCATCTTTTCCTGCAGAAGCACCAGCTCAGCAGACGGCACAGGGGAATAAAGAAAGAAGAGGAGGACAGAGAGGTGGAGAACTCATTAACAGAATTGATGCAGTCTGCTTCTACCCGGTGCTGATGCCAATACTCTTCCCCGGCTGATTTCTTTGTTAACACCAAACCCAGTAATCAGCCACCTTCAGCACAGAAGGCAGAGGTCTGCAGCAGCCCGCTAATGATTCTGTTTACACACACTGAAGGATGACAGTTATCACGCATGTAGCAATAGATTTACTCACAGCGGAGAAAAATATCTTTCAGCTCTTAATGTTTTAACCATGTGCAGTCAGTGGAGGAGGACTCTAAGCTGAACAGTGGAAGCACAGATTGTTCTGGATGATCCACCTGATTCAGTCTCAGCACAGACCGTCTGTAACCACAGAGCTCGCCTTTAATTCTTTTTATCTTAGCTTCGAGTTGATTCTTCAGACCTGTGTGCTCATCACACACTGAACCCGGTTGGTTTTTATCACATCTCACGTCACGTTCGGTGTTCCACAGGGTTCAGTCTCAGGTCCTGTTTTATTACATTCATGTCTCTGTCTCAGAGCTGATGATGGCACAGCAGAGGACACAGATGTGGACAGGAAGCTGAGTTGATGATGTTAGGACGTTACATTGAAAGGTTTCATTTATTGGTGTAGTGCAGGTCTGAGCAGATAAAACGTGACTTCTGAATGTGAACATGTTTACTTGTGTTGATTAACAGAGGCTTCCTAAAATGTTATTGGACCATTACCATCACTGCATGAATCATCAGACCTCTGGAAGTTCAGAGAGCTCGTATGATGTGTCTGTGAAGCTTCAGCGTTTTTCTGCTTGTGTCTGTCATGTAAAAGCTGTTTTAGAGTTTTCATGTTTATCCACTGAACACACACACATTCTACACTGTGTGTGTGTCTGTGTTTATGTGTGTGTGTGGAGATCAAACGTGACTTCAGAAGAAAAACAAACATGGAGGACGACAGATGTCGTCAGCTGTGATGTGTCTCCATGAGACATAGTAAAGACACGCATGTTGTTGATGCCATATTCCCCCCGGTGTGTATGTTCTCCTGGGCCGTGTTGTTGTGTGTTTTGGTTGGAGCCATGTTTGTCAGGTCGGTGGTGCTTCCCGGTCTGCTCGCTCGCTCTGATTGGCTGTTGGTGTGTTTGTTTGTCGTACTTTGTGTTTCTTCATGGAAGAACTGCAGATCTCACTTCAGGATGAAATCAGGATGTTAACCTGAGTATTTCTGCCTGAGCTCACACAGTGATTCACAGACATGCTGCTGAGAGTGCTCCAGTGCAGAGCGGCCTTTGTATTCCAAAGACGGACCCCGGCCTGCACACATACAGTCCACACAGCTCGCCCTCTGCCTGGATCATTAGATCAATAACCGTCTTTCTGCACTTTCATTCACTTAGATTTGCCATCAAACAAAAGAAACATGGATTTAAGGCGCGGAGACATTTAGAAATATGAGCGCTTTGTTTCTGCTCTCAGAGATTACAGAGCTTTATCTGAAACAGTCATGAAGTGAAGCTTTATTTGTGGGTGAGTGACGCAGTGTTTACAGCAACATGCTGATTCCTTTATTTGTTATGTGACTCACATTTCCAGCAGGTACAAATAAAGTAGCTGCCTGGTGTCGTGCACAATATCTCAGCAGTGGAATCTGTGTTTGTTTCGCCAGCTGCTGCTGAGGAAGCGGGACTTTCAGTAATCCTTCCACAACCGTGAAGCTTTACACAAACTCACAAATCATTTCCTGCTCTGACTCACGGAGGAAGCGGCACAGCTACACGGCTGAGGTTTAACCTGTGTGCTGTTTGTTCTGTCCAACACTCACATGCTCACTGTGGGAGAACACACACACACACAAACCCGTCCTCCATCTTTAAAGGATCCATCCTCTGCAGGAAGGATCTTTCCTTTCAGTGAATCGCTGACATCATTTAATGTATTCACACAGACAGACTCTACAACAACAACACTGTTTTTTAATGCCTAACCCAAAACTAACGCTGGTTCTTAGACACACAAATGTTCTCTTGCTGCCTCATATATCCAGCCAGTTACCATGGTAACCAGATCATCAGTGTTATTCAGCTCACCTGTCAGTGATCAGAATGTGATGATTGATTGGTTCATCATATATACGTATTTTCGCGACCATAAGGCGCACCGTACTATAAGGCGCAGGTTACACTAAAACATACCAGTATGTAAATTCAGTAAAAACCGGCTGGATATCAGCGAGGAGCCGGTGCAGCCTCTCTCTCGACGGTGGCAGCGACAGAGAAACAGCGTGTGTGTTTCTACGGGCAGAGCAGTGGCTGCTGCTGAATGCCTGTTGTGATTCCAACTTTATCTTTACACTTTATTAATAAATAAAGACCATCTTCGGATATACGTTGTCCCGCATTTTAATCAGATGCACCACAGCGATTCCTAATTCATCCTTACCAGTGGCTGACTATACAGAATATTTATTACAACAATAAACAGGAAACAACTGCACGAGTTCAAACCTGCCAGCTTCCCTCTCGTCACTGTCAGAGTCACAGTCACACACGTTGCCGGCTGGCTGTTCGGAAATTATTATTATTATTGTTCGGAAATTATGCCGGCTTTCACAAAAGCTCGGGCAACAGTCACTGCAGAAACATGAGCCCATGTGTCCACAATCCATTCACATATGCTGGCGTAACTCGCCCGGCGCTGCCTCGCAGTAAAGCTGTGCTCGCTGTCCGCCATCCATCGCTCCCACACCGCTCGCAACTTTACTTTGAACGCCCTGTTTACGCCGATGTCCAGCGGTTGGAGTTCTTTGTTAACCCTCCCGGGATTACGGCTATGAATAGCTATGAATTCATCTGCTTCGCCTGTATTTTTACACCAGCGGTGAGACGGGCGTACGCGGAGTCGCGGATCAGCAGCGAGGGTGATGCGTGAAAAAAACCATCCGGTCTCTTTACATAAACTTCCCTGAGCCACTCCTCGTCTCCTCATTTCTCCTTAACAAAGACTCCTGCTGGAAACATTTCTTTAGGCAGAGTCTTTCTCTTCCATAGGCGGAAGTTTCTGTCCATTACCATCCAGTCCACCACTACAGTCCGTATTGATACCGTGCTGGTCCCCATTCTCTCCACAGTTTGGTTCACGGGGATGTCGAAAGTTCATCCATGTTGGTGATGTGGCTGAGCTGGATGTTTTTGATGGCAATGTTGTCACTGCATAATGCGGAAGCTGTAATCCGCTGGAAGTTGCTGCGCCAGTACCGTAGCGTTCAGCTGATTGGTGAATTGCTGCAATTCACCAATCAGCTGAACCTGTGTATTATGTGGTATCCATCTGATTGGTTCATCGCTGCTAGTGTACGTAGTGTACGTATGACGTACTGTTCAGTTGATTGGTGAATTGCTGCCAGCGTACGTAGTTTACGTACCACGTCCCCGTGTCTGGTACTCAACCCATACACAAGGCGCACGGTATTATAAGGCGCAGGGCCGACTTTTGAGAAAATTTTAGACTTTTAGGTGCGCCTTATAGCCGTGAAAATACGGTAATTTCCTTCCAGTCATTAATACAGTCCTATCTCATTCAGAAGGGTGAAGGTTGTCACAAGGAGGCAGGTGATCATCGGGAGGAGGGAGCACACAAGGAAGGAGGAAGACAAGACACCTGAAACGAGAGGAGCCACAAGTGCTTGGCTTGTCTGGGTTGCGGCGGTGGAAATCCCTGAGGATGGGTGACGTTGGTATCCAGGATCTCTCCTCCGGGCCATATCCCTGCCAGTCTACGAGGTACTGGAGCTCCCTGCCATCCAGAACTGTTGGCTGGATGGCAGTCGATGAGGCATGGAGGTGGTGGAGTGGGAGTACAAGCAATAGGGCGTACAAAGTGTTCTGCCAAACAGGGACTTGAACCTGGACCCTCTCTGGCTCAAGACTTGTTGAAATAGCATATATATAGAGCATATATATAGCATATATATAGAGACACTCTCAGTCTGTCCACATCAGTGTCAGTGAAGATTTATTTTATTTATTTATTAAGTGTTCATCCTGGAGCTGTTCTAAATTTGCTGTGGAGAGCATGCTGTTCATGTCAGGATGGCCGAGCGGTCCAAGGCGCTGCGTTCAAGCTGGGGAACATTCGTCCGTCTAAGATGGGGAAGAAGGGGGGAGAAGGGGGGAGAAGAAAAGAAGAGGAAAAAGAGGGGAAAAAGGGAAAAATGAAAAAAGAAAGGAAAGTTGTGGAAACATCTCTAATTTATGTACGTATTTCAGGATGCAGAAACTCAAATTGACACTTTTAGGATTTTACTTTGGACCACAGCTTGGATTCGAACCGGCGACCACAGGAATGCTAGTGTTGATCTGCATCTGCTACATTTTTGGCATCATTTTTACAAATGGACATATGGATAAATGTTTTAACAGTCTGCCTAAAGTAAACAGAGTGTTACTATTAAGCAGGGACTCTCCGTGTTGTACTCTATTTACCTTTGTTGCATAATACAGACCACAGACACTTGAAATGAGACTGTTTCGGGTTTATTAACTCAAAATCATATTTTCTTACATCCCAAATAACGCTGTAATCCGACCCATATTTACAAATAAATGTCCCTTCAGTCCCGATCAAAAAGTAACAGGCAAACAAACAAAAAACTCCTCCTGGTGAACCCCACACAGGATCCTCTCTCTCCCTGGGCGATCCTTGTCCATAAAAACAAATGGTTATTGTCCGTATTTTTTTTTTCGAATCACGGGTCCCTCTTACTCTCCCCGTTTTCCCGTTTTCCTTCTCCTGTCTGCCACCGCTGTCCTTCACGTCTCTCTCCTTTCACCCACAGCATGTCAGCTGGCAAAATAGATCACCCAACCCCCCGCTGTCCTCTGACACGCCGTGTACCACAACATATAATATAAAATATAAAATAAAATATTACAAAGAATGCCGTAGCTTTAAGCAGCATTAAGGGACAATGTTTATTTACAGGAAGACATTTCTATATGGCCATACACCATAAAAATCTAAATAACTTATGTGGTAGTGCTGTGGTAGTGCTTAAACGGTGCTGTGGTAGTGCTTAAACGTGGGTGGAAATACTTTGATTCTCAGGTTTGGTGTTTAAACACTGCACCTTAAATAACATTAGTAAGCACCGAGTGGCAAAAACAAAATCCACTTTGTGTAACGACCGTAACTCAACAAATCTATCAATCTATAAAAACGTCAACACAGTACAAGAGTTTACATGACACACAAACGTAAAATAGTGTCACACGGCACTGTAGCAAGTGTTTAATTACCGTACCGACTGTTTTTCTCGCTAGCTAGTGCAGAATGAATGACGACCGGTATGCGCCATACTGATTCTCTGCTCCAACATTTGTCCACCGTGATTGGTCAAATGTTGGAAATGTTGGACAGTGGGGAAGAAATCCGCTAGCTGATTGGGCGCACCTCCAGCAATTGAAGGCTTGTGATTGGCTCTTGTGTCCAACATTTTCCAACATTGTACGGACGATCCTTCGCCAGCTGGCGTTCAGGTCGCAGTCTCCACTGGAGGCGTGGGTTCAAATCCCACTCCTGACAGTTCCTCCTCTGGAGGAGAAATAAGTTTTCATTTAAAACGCTGACTGATCTAACCCAGACCACAAAATCCAATTGAATGATTTCATCTGTTATGATAATATTAAAGGTAACAGCTGAGACGTTGGACAAAACTTTCAGGGGTTCTTCCTGTTTTTTCTTGCCACTGTTGCTCTTAAGGAGGGTCAGTCTCTGGCTCCAATCGGATGACATCACAGGTCACTGTCGGGTTAGGGGTTTAATTCCAGAATTTTGTTACCATTCCGGAATCCTGCCTATCATTCTGGAATGGGTGGATGGATGTCTATTCCAGAATGCTGCCTCTCATTCTAGATTTCTGCCTTTCATTTGGGAATGCTTTCTTTCATTCTGGAATGCTTTTCATTCTAGCCGTTTCGCCACTCTATATTGGTGAAACCAAACAACCACTACACAGAAGGATGGCTCAGCACAGGAGAGCCACCTCCTCAGGACAAGACTCAGCAGTTCACCTCCACCTCAAAGACAGTGGTCATTCCTTTGAGGATAATAATGTCCAAATCCTAGACAGGGAGGACAGATGGTATGAAAGAGGAGTCAAAGAAGCGTCTATGTGAAATTGGAAAAACCCTCTCTAAACAGAGGGGGAGGGCTGAGGCATCAGCTCTCACCTGTTTACAACTCTGTCCTTTCATCCCTTCCTAGCAGACTTCACTCCCACTCAAACTCTAACGATGGGCCGTCAACTAGTGAGGCAACAGCTCTCACCTGTCCACAACCCTGTCCCTTCATCCCAGAGTTTCTGGTCGTTAACTGGCCATTAACCAACTATAGCAGGGGTCGGTAACCCGCGGCTCTAGAGCCGCATGTAGCTCTTTAGCGCTGTCCTAGTGGCTCCCTGGAGCTTTTTCAAAAATGTTTGAAAATGGAAAAAGATGTGGGAGGGAAATATAATTTTTTGTTTTAATATGGTTTCTGTAGGAGGACAAACATGACACAAACATTCTTAACGTTTTCCAATGCTGTAAAAATGTTTAGAATAAATATTCAATTTCAATATTTTTGTCAACGAAGATTTGCGTCATAGCCTGCGATACACGTTTCTATCAGCAGGGCGGGATGCCAGGCAGGTGGCTGTTGTAAACAAACCGGTGGCTGTGTGATGGGCCATGGATCCCAAAGGACCGAATCATTTGCATTCATTGCCAATGCGGAAGGATTGCCTGAATGTTTGCTCTGTAGTGAGAAGTTGTCAAATAACAAAAAGAGTAGAAGTGGAAGCCAGTGGAAAATGTCTTTCCACTTCCTAAGCCAGTGGAAAGACATTTCCAGGGAAGGCATGTTACATTTGCAGCCGAGTACCCAGTTGGGAGTGAGAGAAAAAGTGCGATTGCATTACTTCTGGAGAAATTAGAGCAGCGCAAAAATAGATTTAAGAAGTGGATTGCATCTCCAAACATGAACTACATCAAATCAAAAATCAATCAAATCAAAATATCGCACCCGCCTCAGAGCTTGCAGTCCTGCGTCAAGATTAAAGTTACATCTTACATGCCCGATGTTGAGAAGCTGACCATTGATGTCCGAAAACAGATGTCACATTAAACGGGTAAGAACACAATCCTGTCATAGGCACATATTTAGTAACGAAGTGGCTGTTTCTATAAAGTGATTTCTGATTTTCGTCAGTATATATGTGGAATGACACTTAGGGATATTATTGTGTTTTGTTGCTCAGGTCCGAGGATAGCTGCGTTGGTTGCGTGCCAAAAGAGAAGAGGATGCTGCTTCGTTTTACCCTTGCACTGACTTGCTTGGTATTTGCACAGAAATCAAACTTAAACTGTATGAATTAGATTTTATATACTTTACCTTTTCAAAAGGCTGCTGTTTTATTTTTATAAATGCAGGCTGCGTTTTATTGCACTCTGTTTGTTGCCCAGATAAGGGGCACGTTATGCACGTTCCATTTTGTTGTTGTTTTTTCGAATCCTCAAAATAAAAATGACATCAAAAATCGGATTTCTTCATTGCATTTCTTTAATTTCATCAAAGCAATGAAACATAATTCATTAATATTGTAATGGAGTTGTCGTACAACAGAGCAGTCACGTGGTGCGTCATTCCCTACAGGATGTGCTGCAGGGAAAATAAACATGTAATCATGAAGGTTATGTATTTGTAGCCAACTTAGTCATTTTGATAGTAGGCTAATATAGCTAATATAGATACATACAGCATGTGTTGCCTTTATTATAAGGCTTATATAAGGCTTTTAATTTTTTGCGGCTCCAGACATATTTGTTTTTTGTTTTTTTGGTCCAATATGGCTCTTTCAACATTTTGGGTTGCCGAACCCTGAACTATAGGGATCGTAGTCATGTGAGCTCCTGCAAGATCCACCCACAGAGGTCCTGAACACATAAAACTCGGATTCCCAACCAGAAAAGTAGCAGAACTGAAGAAGCCACTTGGGGAAGTGGCGAAACGTCTTCAAAAAACAATCCTTGATTGACTTTGTGGCTGTGGCATTAGCTCAACATTGAATCATAAAGTGTATTTGTTGCATAACAGGAAGTGGTCAGTGGAAACTGAATTGAATTGAACTGAGAAGCAGAACCTCTCCTTTATAGGGGTTGGTAATTGTCTCGCATTGGACAGAAATGAAAACTGTGTTTAGATAAGCAAAGATGCTAGCAGGTTAACAGTACTGCAGTGGTTAAACCCGATGGGCCGCTGAAGGGCTGAAAACGTGCAGGCACTATTACTTCAAATTCTGACACGGCCATGTTTGTAGTCCAATGAAAGAGGACAAGCTACTGAATTGAATGGTATAAAAATCTAATGGACTACAATACCCAGCTGACATAAAATCCCTGCGTAAAGACTAGATGCAACAACACTAACGCTAGTGCGCGTAGGTGTTTGTGGAGGTTGTAGTTGCTTTAGTGTGCTTCAGTGACTTTTGGTGAATTTCAGTGAGTTTCAGTGAGTGTCAGAGGGTTTTTTTAGGTTGTTAGCTAGCTTATCTCTTCTTCTTACTGCGTCGAGAGGGGCATGGAGCAGAATTTCAACGGCAGGGATTTCCGGATTTGTTTGACCCCGTTGCCAGCCAGTTGAATGTTGGAAAAGATGGACCCAGTTTATGAGTAAGTTTTGTACATTTATTTTGAAGTGTAAACTATTTGTTGCTAATAAAAATGATTTATTATATATATACATATACACAGTATAGTATACAGCAGGGTGGTAGTTGGGGTGAGAGAGGAGGATGCAGAGGATAGTGGTGATGATTCACTGTGGCAACCCCTAAGGGAAGAGCTGAACAGAGATGAAGGATGATTCAATCCTATTCAATACTGTCTTTACATATTTTTTACATAATGTGTATGTTTCAATATGTATGCAATTACAGATAAAAATAAGTGTTATTATTTTCATAGCCAATAAGAGGGAAGAGCCCAGATGGGCCTGGGACCTGGCTTTCCTCTTCAGCGAGGTCCCAGGCCCATCTGGGCTCAACGCTGAGGCATCACCTCTCCTTGTTGTTATTGTATTTTTCTTACTTTACATTTGGTTGGACTTTCATTATTTTACATTAGTTATTAGTTATGATAATAAAAACTGCTCTATTTGGAGACAAAATTATACATTTTGATGTTTTTGATTTTACACTGTGCATAATGGTAGAAGTTGATGAAGTACAAGGTAAAATTCATACCCAAAAGCTCCAGTAGAGGTAGTAGTAGTAGTAGAGTAGTAAGTTGTATTTTTCAGCCACTTCCCATTGGAAATGATAAGTAACCTATTTGGCAATGTGGTGCCAAATTGTGCCAGAGTGTCCGCCTGGTGATATCCTTACTAAAACCTTTGTGAAGACTTTGCTCTTTGTTCAAATTCTATCAAATTTGGTACATTTGTAGCCAAGGAATAGCTGAATGTGATCAATGGCATCTGTGTACATAGAATCATTGTTAGCATACTGTTTTCTGCTGTCAAACAGGAAAAAAACTTGAGGATAGAAATGTTACATTTCTCATTTAGTTTATTGTAATTCACTCAGGCATACTAATAGACACAATGGCTGTGTCTCATTTCAGGGTCTGCATCCTTCGGAGGACGCAGCCTACGCAGTCTCAGGAGGCCGCGTCCTCCTGAGGATCCTCCGGAGGATCCTCAACCGTTGGTAAATGGGACGGTCTGGCCTTCAAAGCACTTCCTGATTGTGGCGCGACGTCATAAATTTTGCCCCGGGAAAAACAAAAGCAGCGACAGCGACACAACACGGACTACACAACAAACGGGACAACAGTGTGGATTTAGACATTTGGAATATTTTAATATATTTATTTGTTGTTGGAGGAAGAGGAGAGGCGGCTCCAGCGGCAGCAAAACCTGTGACGGCTCATTTTCTTCAGGCTGGGAGAGCGCAGTGGGGAGGTGACGGTAAGCTGCTGTTTAACCATATTATTGATCATAATTAATATACCGGTTACTGAGCAAATGCTAGATATATAACCAGTAGATAGACAAATATGATTAAATGTAATTTATATTTGATTCAATTGTAAGACTTGATACAGGGTCTGTTTGTAATTTTAATACTTTAAATAAATAGCTAAATGTGTACGAACCCTGCAAATAACCCTGAAAGCACTGCTTTAATGTGTCATTAAGCATCAGGTCTGTCACTGCACCAGAGAATTACTGCTGGGTGGAGGAGAGTGGGGCTCCCTGCAGGACCAGCTGTCTGTCCTGGAGGAGGTGTACTGACCATCATCACCTCTGGAGGGTGAGGATACATATTTTATAGCTTTTCATATTTTAAGCTGCTTTGGAAGCCGCTCTGTTGAAGTTATTGTTTTTATTTTTGCCCTTTTTAAAAACATCTTTAGTAACATGGCAGCCGCCGATCGTCAGCTCTGCAAACCCTGATGGACGATGTGGTGGACAGAGGAGACAGACACCCCCCTCCCCCAGATGATGTCCCACTCACAGCCAGAGGACTCCAAGGTCTTCACCGTGGCATCATCCAGTCCAGCAGCACCAAGGACTCCTGCTCAGCCAAACATTTATATATATGTTCTTTGTGAATAGTATTTTCTGCTGATCTTTATAAATAATAAACTGTACATTTTCATAATGCCCACTGGTAAATAGTTAGAAATGTTCAAACTGTGTCTTTGTAAATATTGTACATAACAGAACAATAAATGATTTACTGTGGTCACTGAGAAGTTGTTCAAAAGTTTACTTCAATTATAAATAGGTGATGAAACACATGATGTAACAAGGTGAGAAGAGTTTAAGAACACAAAGACAAGAACGATTTAATACACAATTTAATAAGTAACATTTAAATAACACAGAACATAAAATCACTGCTGTCCAACATCCTCTGTATGAGCTGAGGTCTGTCCGTTCTTTCTCTGCTCTCCCTCCCTCTCTCTCTCTCTCCCTCTCTCTCTCTCTCTCTCCCTCCCCCCCCCTCTCCCTCCCTCTCTCTCTCCCTCTCTCTCCAGTCTCATCTCCTCCGTTATCAATTGTCAGGTTTCTTCTGTTTCTCTCTGCTCCTCCTTCAACAAAATGACAACAGGCAGAATGACCGTTTGATATAATAACGATAATATTGCTCCTCACGTGAACTATACTTTATACTATACTACAGTAAACAGTCCAGAAACAACATTCAATCAAAACGTTTAGTTTACAGCGCCTCGTATCAACAGGACGTCATGTTTGTAAATATAAAACTCATTTTTTTAATGCCGCTGTCACTACTAGCATTTTAAAACTCTCCAACTACTGCTCTGTACTTACATTTAAATGTGAATTCGGCACTCCTGCCGCTGCCGCTCGCTTGGTCCGTCATTGTACTATTGGACAAAAAGTAGGTCCGCAAAGCATTGTGGGATATTTAAGGCCACGAAGGATGGTAGCGATGCATCCTCCAAATTCAGGCAAAAGGAGGACGCATTTGGAGGACGCGTTTGAAGGACCCTTCGACTTTTGGCGAATTGGGACAGCCTTCGCGCAGCTTTGTGACGTAAGCGGCCTTAAAATGCGCACTCCGAAGGATGCAGACCCTGAAATGAGACACAGCTAATATTTTAAACACTGGAAAAGCATTTTCCGAGGTCCCTGGATGTTCCTAGACACCAAGAACATGCATAATGCACATTATTATTGTCTTTTTAGGTGATTTTTGTTTTATTTTAGGGTTTAAAGGGTTAACATCTGAATGTGGTGTAACAAGAGTACAAAGCTTTCTGCCCAAACAGGGACTTGAACCCTGGACCCTCAGATTAAAAGTCTGATGCTCTACCGACTGAGCTATCTGGGCTCTACATGTCATTTCAGGGACTAATTCTGTGCAGACAGGTTAACTGAAACAGAGAGCATTGATTGGCTACATTCAAACAAGAAATTCGCTGAATGCTTCTTTAAGGGTGAACTTCCTGTGTGTGCAGACAGTGGAGGTGGTTTCAGGTGTTATAAATTGGCATCCCCATGGTTCAGATGAAGAAGTGGTTCCAGTTCCTCACATGCTCACATCTGCTAGTCCACAGAGGACAGTGGTCCTATACACATAAAGAACACATACTTAATGAATGTATGTGTTTTTATAGAGGACTTCATATTGTCTGAACCTGAGGAGGAGGAGGAGGAAGTCCTGTTCATATCAGCTGACAGGACTGATTCTGGTGTCAGCACATGTTGCTTTAATCTACAAAGTGAAATTGTTATTTGTTATAAAGTCATACACTCTCAGACTCTGGATTCCATTACAGGACAATGTGGACCTCATGTCAGTGTTGTATGGAAAGCCAGTTCAGTTCATTTCTTGATATTAAATATTTTATTTCTCGCACTAGTAAGGCAAAACGCACTAGTTAACTAGTGAATGCATTTAGACCTGGTTAGTGTTGGGTGTATGTGCTTCAGGGATGTTATTTTAGGTTTGTTGTTTGTATTCATGTTAGTAAACTTGATTAGTTTTTGTGTTGTGTCTCCTTTCTATTGGCTGTTGACAACACGTGTTTGCAGATGGGTTAAGGGTGAGCCTATTAGAATATGAGAGAGCCTGTTCATGAAGAAGGTCATGACTGAACAGTGTATGAACGTTCAGGGAGAGCAGCTCACTGTTCACTGGTGCTTTTGTTCTTTTGTGAAAAGGTAACGGCAATTAAATAAAGAGATGTTTGTTTCAAATAACACAAGTTAAAGCTGTGCCTGTTTTTATTGCACAGTCAAACTAATTTCATGACAAATAGCCTATATCATAGAATTTTAGTCGAATTTTAGTCGTTAAAAAATGTTGATGACTAAAATGTTTCTAAAATCAAATGACATTTTAGTCACAAGACTAAAGAAAAACTAAATCAAAAATTGCTGCCAAAATTAACACTGATGACTACACATACTTATAGGTATGCTTACAATGAAGGGTTAACTACCAAATAATGTAATTGTCAGAAACAGAACTCAGCCTCATAAATATCCATTTTTACAGTGAGCTCCCAAGGAGCCATGCACAATCACTACCTTCACATGAAATAAACCACATCATGAAGTGCTGCTTACCTTTCAGAGGAATCAAACTTCTGAAAGCAATATGGCGCCCTGCACAAACTTCTCTCAGCAACTACGGTGTCACTGAAGAAAAGTGCAGCATGTGAGCTGTCACTCCAACCAAACCAACCGTGCCTCTGCACCACCTGCTGGCCAACCGGAACAGACTTACATGTATATCTGCAGATCTAATGGTTGTTCTGTATCGTCTTTATTTTTACTTTATCTGTTGTTATGCTGCTCAGGGCCTTGTTTCGATGCTGCTGCAATGACTTCATGTTCCTCGGCCACACTTGGAGGAGCTGTTCACGTCCACAGGGAGGAAAGGAGACAGCGTGCTGATGGAGCAAACTCTGTTTACCATGTGGGGTAACATCGGCTTACAAGGATTCAACCTCCAATCTCAAAAACACATTATGGTAAGAAGTCTTATGTCTGTATTTGTGTATTTGTAAATATTAATAAAACAGTTTTACAAATATTTGATTTCACGCCTTTGCGTCTAGATCAATTGATGCGAAAATCGAAGCAAGTGAACCTGTGACTAATTAATCTGGGTCTACGCTGTGTCTTCTGCTGCTGTCCAACAACACTCTGCCGCATCCGTGTCCGGCTGCCGTTAAAAGAAAACAAGCGGTCGCTGCAGCAGTCATACAGCTAACATCAGGAGGAACATGCTAAACAAACAGTGACACATTCAACAGAAGGAACTCTATAGTACGAGAGCAGGTAGGAGTTTTCTCTGAGACATAGAAAGTGTCATCTAAGAACTTCCCGTTTGTGAGCCCAGAGATAGCGAGTAGGAAGTCAAAATGAGTGACAGCATGTAGCTCAGTCAGCAGGATAAAACCTGTTTGTAGTGCCTTTCACTGAACATGGAGGCCTTTCTTCATGGCTGTTCACTTTAATGAAGATGTGTTAAAGCACCAGAGCTGCTGAACTCCTTGTGTGTGAGAGCCTGTTTGGTTTATGTCATTTGAAATTGAACATGATCAAAGTGTCGTGCGTTCACATTAACTTTATTAATACCCATGGAGTCATTGGGTTGTGTTAGCAGCATATACAACAACTGACAGTAAACACAATGCATGTGTTGATGATTTTCTGTGTCCTCTTCACAGATACTGTGTGTTGATACCCCAGTATTTTCTGAGCCAGTCATCTACAAAGTAAGTTACTAACACAGCCACAACTGTTATGTTGTGTTATTTTAAATGATACAATGATTCTGTACATGGTTTGTAAACCTTCAGCTGTAATGGAAACAGTAGTGCTTTTTATATTGTTAGAATGGAAATATAACCGTGCCCTGACAGATTTGTTTTCTTCTTTTCTTCTTCTTAGAATTCTTTTCTTCTTTCACATTAAAAAGAAGAAAATGAATCATAATATTAATTAATAATAATTAAGAAGGAGAGGTTGGTGTCTTTAGATAAGCATGTGTTTCAGAGATTCAGTGTAGTTTTGAGTGTGAGTACCAGTATGTGTTTGGCATGGTGTGCTGCTGATTTTGATTGAGCTTTGTATTCTTTCAGGTCTTGTATACATTCAAAATGAGTACTGTGATTAAGTTTGTGCGGCATTATTATCAATACGTAGGGAGTGGCAGAGATGCCTGATTGTCAGGGCTCCTTGTACAAACAGAGCACAGTGTTGAGTAATAGGGCATAGAAACTTCAAGGTCCGCCAAAGAAACTGTTATTACTAACAGCAGCGTTACAGTGAGGAAACATACAATAATTATTCTATAACCCTATTCCCAGTTTGTTTGGGTGTTGTCAGAGCTTATTGCCTTTGATTAGGTGGTTGTTGTTGCAAAGAGCGTAAGAGAACCACACAGCCTCTGCTCTCTTGTTTCTGTGGTCCTGTAATACCTTTCATTCTGCTCTGTAGCCACTTAAGGTTTTCCTTAAGGTCATCCATTTTGATGTTGTTGTTGTCACATACACACTGTCACAAATGTTTAATTGAACGCTGGCTATCATACACGGGAAGAGGGATGCGATAGACGTGTATCCAGTGATTAGCCTGGCTGCCTCTCTAAACCCCTCTGGAAATGGTAAAAGCATTTTTGTAACTTCTATACAGATCCACAGTTTACTAAACATTGCAGATTGACACTAAGAGGCAAGAGATGGTGTAAACTAGCACACAGATAGATGTTTTATATAGGCTACTATGAATGAGCTGAGACACTCCATAAATCATGTGTACAGGTGTACCTGAAGGGGCAGATGGAAGCTACAGACAGCAGGTCATCAGCTCTAACAGAAGAGACGACTCAACAAAAAGGCACGAGACGTCGTACAATATGTGGTCTTAATAATACAGTTACATTGTTCTAAGTGTTTTGTTGTTGGATTTCAGTTACCACCCCCATGTACGTTGGTATCAGACGGTCAACTGTGCAGTTGCAAGAGTGATCTTGGTGAACCCAGAAAGTCAGCGCTGTGATTTCTTCTCTGACAGAGTCATCTACAGGTCTGTCAGGACCAGACCACCAGTGTTTGCTCACTCACTTTCATCACATCCAACATTCAGTGGAACTTTCTGTCCAGAGCATTTTACACTGGTGGTAGTGGGTACATGTTCGCCATGCCAGTCTGTAAATTAGACAAACAAACGGTGTCACACAGTTCCGGGTTACAGTTTAATGTAAAGGGCATCTCATTCAGTCACTTTCCTTTGGTGCTACTGTGATTGTTCTGTATTCTGTTGTTTCTGAATAATACAGCTGTCTCATAATTGGATTTAAAGGAAATCTACATTTAATTTGTGATTACATTATCATGAAATTTGATTGGCCTAACATTATACTAATTTAGCAAAGATATCTTTACTCTGCTGCAGTTACATTCATTCATGTCAGGGAACAAACTTCTTTGTTTGCACAGACTCAATATACCCGCCCTCATTTGTGTCAGATTTTCATTGTATACATTACATAACAGTAGAATAAAGCTTGCCCATCTGATTCCTAAGACCTTCTATCAGCAGCAAATATGTAACTTGGTTGTTGGTGCATTTCTTGACTGTCAGTATACATGATTCCTTGTGGTTGCTCACCTGTGGGAAGCTTCCAAGGAATTATAGTGGTTTATTGGTTCACCCTGACAAAGAATGAGGAGGGATATAGGGGGAGATTATAGAGTTTGAGAGATGATCATGAAACAATGTAGAATATTAATGTTCCCTTTTGTGTTTTTGCAAATTGAAATCGTAAATTGCCTTAAATGCTTCCGAATTGCAAACAAGTGACCTGGTATGGAGGAAACTTGGAGTGTGTTGATGCCCTCTTTTTGTTCTGCAGTGGCAGAGTGAATGGTCGTCAGTACAGAGCCGACCTGGAGCTTTACCAGAATATTGTTGCTGAACAGTGCTGCTGGGAAATGAAGTCCAACCAACCCGTTCTCAAACTAGTCAAACAGCAGCAGGGACACTGGGAAAGACTTGTCAGGACTAAGGTACTCAACTTGTGTTCAGTCTACAGCAGAAATATAGAATTTTTCCACATCATCTTTTGATTGATTTCAAAGGTGATTTATCTTTCTAGAATATTTTTGTGAAAATGTTACTTTTGAATTATTAGTCAGTTGGAAAAAATATTCTCCCTTGCTGTCAAAGTAAATAGTGGCCAGTATAGAGTAAGTAATAAGAGTAATCAGAGTAAGTAATTCTCACGAAATACTAAGTGGTATCAAGAAGTATGAAAAAAAAACATATAAAATAAATAATATAAAAAAACTATGAAACCTGTAGTAATATACAAATGGTCCACCAGAGGGAGCCAGCACGAGTGTGTGTGTGTGTGTGTATATATATATATATATATATATATATATATACAGAGGAGAGAGAGGGGGGGGGGGGGGGGGGGAGGGAGAGAGAGGGGGGGGGGGGGGGGAGAGGGAGAGAGAGAGCGAGCAGAGAAAGAACGGACAGACAAGTTATTGTACAAGTTGGGAGGCTCAGGCATTATTTTATATCTGTCATGTCAAAGTTTATCCAAAATATTGAGTTGGAGTTATTAGTGTTTGTATTGCAGCAGTTTTAAATGGTGTTTTCCACTTAGGTCCATTAACTCCTATTATAATACTACATTTTAATATCAGAGCCATAACAACATGGAATCATGCATTTCTTAATGTAAGGGTTTCATTTGTGAGGACATGTCAAAGTTCATGATCATAAATTCAGCTTCACATTCTTCATTTCACTGCTTCTAAGACAAAAACATGTTCTGACCTGAAATCACAGTCAGTGATTCAAATGAAAGTGAAACATCATCAACATTTAAAGCACAAAGTTGAAGCTGCTGTCACTTCCACACACTCTGCTTCTACACACAGCACAGACTCACTGAGGAACCAGGAAACAACCAGAACCCAGCATGTAGAGGCTGAGTGAATGTGGTGCTGAAGGTGTGGAGGTGGATCAGTGTGTCAGAGGAGACTCTGTAGAAGGACAGAGTGCCAGCAGGACAGTCCACATACACTGCTGCTCTGTCAGAGACAGAGGAGGAGGAGATGGATGTTTCTCTGTCATTGTGACAGACAGAGTAACCATCATCATCACCATCATAGCAGATCAGACTCCAGGACTGATTGTTTCTTCCAAACCAGCAGTCAGCACTGTCTCCTTTCCTTCTGATTCTTCTGTAACTCACTGATATATAAACCCCTCCTCTCCACTCGACCTCCCAGTAACAGCGACCAGTCAGAACATTTCTACACAGCAGCTGAGGACACCTGTCAAATCTGTCTGGATGATCAGGATATGGCTGCTCCTCTCTCACATGTGTCACCTTCCTGTTGTTGTCAGACAGTTTGAGCTTTGTGTGCACTGAGTTTGTGTCGACTTCAAGTTGACAGAAATCTGATGGAGAGAAAAAGACACAGCTGCAGTTTATCATCTGACACATCTGATGGCTTCATTCTGTCTTTACTGACTGATGTGTTGTTCATTCATACAAAGTTTATCATCAGACTTTTTGTCACTAATGTTTGAATGAACAAACACACAACTATCAGCTTTGTGTTCAAACACAAACTGGATATTTGCAGCAATGTGAGTAAAGACAGACGACACATTTAGAACATGAGAAGAACAGCAGCATCAACTGTATCATTGGATAAAGAGCATCATCCAAAAGCTCCTTCATCAGAGTCTGGAGGAGGATCTGGACTGAAAGACCAGACTCAGACCTCCTGATCTATCCTGATATTGTTCCACTGTTACTATTGTAAATACTTATTCCGCTTCTGTATTATTCTCCTTCTTCTGGACACATTTTCAGCAGAACTAGTCCCACAGCTTTAATGTGAGCGACCTGAAACTGTTACAGGACGTCCGGCTGTACCGGGACACCTGTGCTATGACTTTTCTTTCTGTTCCGACGTACGGTTTTCACGTAAATCGCAAAAAACCAGTGGGCGAACGACATAGACGGTGAATGGAGAGAGAGAGAGAAAAAAAAAGGCAAAAGTCACAAAACCAGGAAGGAAGCCGAAAACTGAGGGAGCTGTTTCCATGGTAACCTCCACAGGTGCTCTGACTGACTTCTCTGATGACATCATCAAAGATGGCCGCTCCCATTAACAATGCATTGGGTTCATTCAAACCAATGTAACTAGACTGTATTGATCCATACAGAGGCACACACACACACACACATACAGGAACATACACACACACACACACACACACACACACACACACACACACACACACACACACACACACACACACTGATTTTCAAAATAAAAGCCTCCAAATCATTACAGACCTTACTAGGCCTGGTAAACTACACACAAGCCACCCAGAAATATGCAGACACACACTATACACACCTGACAACACACAGACACACAAACAGGGATTTTCAAAATAAAAGACCCTGCACAATAACAGGATATGGCTGACGTGTAGAATTTCAAAATAAAACACTTAAACATGTTTTAACATGCATTAGGGAGTGTCCCCAACCGCCCCCCCCCCACACACACACACACACACTTACACAGACACACACTGATTTTCAAAATAAAAGCCTCTAATTCATTACACAGCTAACTAGCGCTAGCCACCCCTACAAATTATACATCAAATCGACCGGCTCGGTCAGGACTACTACCCTCTGAGGTTTGGTAGCGATCGGATAAACGGTGTTTGAAAAAATCCAGAAAAACTGCGATCGACCCTCCACACAGGCATGAAATCACTGTCAAACTTTGAAGGCATGGCGTTTCGGCATGCGTTCACACAGAACCTTCATTCCAAATGTAAAATGTAGATAAACATTAGACCTCTGACATATTGAGTCCCCATGTCTGTGCCACTTTTTGTTTTGACAGGCAAGCCACTTAAGCTGACCTAACCCCCCTCATAGGAAATAATGGGAAACTGGTGAGATCCCTGACAAAACCCAGCTAACTTTGGAAGCCTATCAGTCTGGCATGCCTCTACACAGAATATTCATTTCAACTGCAAACTGCTCATAAGGAGTTGGACTTTATCATACTGAGTCCTCATGTTCATGTCTTTTACCAAACTTCATAATATAGCAGCCAAAGTCACATCCACATCTTTAGGATTCCTCCATTCAGAATGAATGGAGAAGCTTGGGGCCTATTAAACCTTATATAAAACCAATCAGAAACACTGTAAAAGCATGAAATGTCATCAGTGGCATCTTTCACATCTGCCGGTGATCAGGAATGAGGTTTGGTGGTATATAATGGGGCGGACCGGCAGCAGAGTGTGGGTGAGTGCGCATTGGCCCACTCAAAATTTCTTGTGAAATTTTCTAGGTTATATATACAATAGTTATTTCTATTTTCTTTCCTGTTTGGTTCTTCTGTCCTTATGTTCCTTTCTTTGGTTGGGATTGTTGGTGCATTATCATTGAGGGTTTTTCCTGTAGAACAGACCAAAAGTCCAGTTCATATGTTCACTGGGCCGAAGCCTCTGTCATAAAATCAATAATGTCATAATATGCCACCAGTACTGTTGTCCACAGGATGAAATCACACCTTTAAAAATGATTATTATCTAAATATATTTAACATTTCACCACAAGATGGCAGCAAACATGGTCAAACTCTCACCACCCTGTTTGCCAGTGATCTGTGTTTTTTTATTGCCCATTTCTAAAATGGCAAGTGTGAGTAAGAAAAGGAAGGTTGACAGCGAAGGCCGAAGTTTCAGGACAAGTGGAAATGGAAGAAGAATGTGAGGGCAAGACATCTTGCACATTGAAACCTGTGTTGGAGCCAGACCTGCCCCCTTTACTGCAGCTGAGAGCCCAGTCTCTTCCTTCTCATCAGAGGTCCCTCGTTAATCGCGGGGTTACGTTCCAAAAATAACCCGCAAAAGGTGAAATCCGTGAAGTGATGGGCTTTATTTTTTACAGTTATTCTAGATGCTTTAAGGCTGTGAACCCCTCACTACACACTTTATACTCCTTTCTCTCCTGTTCAAACACTGTCAGAGTTCAAACCTTCATAAAAATAAGTCCAGTGTTACAGAATGAAACCAAAGCACAAAGCAAAATAAAAGGAAATATAATAACTGAAGATTAAACAATGGTTTGTGAAATGGAAGTTGTGGCGGCTGCACTAAAATGAATGATAAGTTAATGTGGTCTGTTCAGAGCTGTCAGTAAAAGCTTGTTTAACTGGTTTCGGCTGTCCCGCCTAACAAATGAAGAGATTGCTTCCAAAACGCTATAAATCCAGAAAAAAGTGTTTTCTTTCCAAAAAGGGTTTATATGAAACTTCTAGTTTATGTTTCAAACTGTAATATATCATCATGAGTTTGTAATAACATCAAAAAATCTAATCTATATTTTGATTTTAAACATTTATTAAACACCCAAAAAGCTATAAATCCATTTCATCACAAAACTCATTTTATGTATTTATATATGTATTTCTAATAATATTATTTCGCCGGCTGTCAGTTGATCCGCATGACAAAAGTTTTTCTCTTTAGTATGTGAACAGGAAGTGGCCGGTATTTTCCCTCCAGCTGAGTTTCGGGATTCTGTATGGAAGGCTTCCGCTTTTTTCCCATGGAAGAAAAGAGGACTGCCTCATGGATACTGTCAAAGTTATTCATGTCACATAGCTAAAACACTCATTTAAAAGATGACTGGACATACTTTCTATCTACTGACAGGGCGCCATGACAGTTGGAAAGCTGCCCCGTGATTGGTTGAATGGAAATGCTGCATTGTGCTGAAAATCAGGGCGTTTGCAGCAGATTGGGAAAAAAGGGAAGAAGCGGTGCAGGGAAACATGGTGGATAACGTGTTTTGTTACTAATTGATTACAAACTTTAAACAGAGACCCCGTGTGAAACTTATTTTGGTGGTAACTCGTTTTCTTAAACAGTGGCGTTTCTCGCCCTAACCCTAACCCTAATAATGCTGCTCACAGCTCAGTGTCTCAGTGTCTTCACTCTTCAGTCCATCAGTCCAGTCTGACCCTTTGGATGAGATTCTTTGTGTCTGAGTCCTGCCTGCTTTTGGACTGTGGAGCTGTTTCTTCCTGTGTTTGGACCTTTTCAACCCTTTGTGGTCTCTTATTGGATTTTGTCTTTTGTCTGCTTTGGTTGTCTCTGTTATGTCCCAGGCTGAGGGGAAACCCACACACAGCATGTCTGCACCTCCCCACTCGTCCCCACTCTCAGATCGGCAGCTACACAGGCTGGTTTCAGTGTTAGGCTGCAGTTCATGAACTCAGAGCTGAGCAGTGCCCAAACAAACACAGAGACACTACAACACACTAAAGCTCCCTAACAAGAGAAAAAAGGAAAACCAATGACAAAGCTGGAACCTAAAACTCCTGCTGGGGAGTAATAAACTCCAGTAAACGCCAAAGAAATCCAACCGCCGAGGCTGCGCTACAACAGCTCTGATGGACTGATAGAACACTGACTCATGCACAATAACATGAGGAAAGACTGAGTCAAACTTACACTTCCTCAGCCCAGGTTTTAACCACTGCTCTCCACCATGCTCCACCCTGCAGGAAGAAACACAGTCAGAATGATTTTCTAACCAACATGAGTCCAAACTGCTGATCAACATGAAGCAGAGCTCCTCAGTTTGTCAGAGACACACAAACAGACTGAAACTCATCTGTGTCGACTCCAGAAGAGTCTCTCCTGATCTGCTCTGTGTTTATTCATGTCCTCCATTCTGTGAAATATTGCTCTCTGTCAGTGCTTTACTGTAAAATCCTCTTCATGCAGCAACAGTGTAGGTTTGATCTCAGCATTGTGCATTTATCCAAAGCAGCAAACAAGCCACACTGTCTCTGACTGTTTGTTCCTTTCACTCTATATGCAAACACAAGCCTGGTTCACATGTGTCATGGATGGAAGAGTTTCTGACACACTTCAAATAAATACATTCACTCATGTCTGTGTGTAGTTTTTACAGTGATAATATTGTAGTGTCTCCCTGCTCTCTGTCTCTGACTGAAGGAACTCCTCCTTCTACCATTGTGTTGTTGTCTCCTCTGAAGCTTCACATATGGATTGTTTCAGGAACATTTGTTTGTGGAAATAATTCAGTGGTTCTTACAGCTGAGGACATTAATAAGTAGGGCTCAGGCATTATTTTATATCTGTCATGTCAAAGTTTATCCAAAATATTGAGTTGGAGTTATTAGTGTTTGTATTGCAGCAGTTTTAAATGGTGTTTTCCACTTAGGTCCATTAACTCCTATTATAATACTACATTTTAATATCAGAGCCTGCATGAAATCACTGTTAAACTTTGAAGGCATGGCGTTTCGGCATGCGTTCACACAGAACCTTCATTCCAAATGTAAAATGTAGATAAACATTAGACCTCTGACATATTGAGTCCCCATGTCTGTGCCACTTTTTGTTTTGACAGGCAAGCCACTTAAGCTGACCTAACCCCCCTCATAGGAAATAATGGGAAACTGGTGAGATCCCTGACAAAACCCAGCTAACTTTGGAAGCCTATCAGTCTGGCATGCCTCTACACAGAATATTCATTTCAACTGCAAACTGCTCATAAGGAGTTGGACTTTATCATACTGAGTCCTCATGTTCATGTCTTTTACCAAACTTCATAATATAGCAGCCAAAGTCACATCCACATCTTTAGGATTCCTCCATTCAGAATGAATGGAGAAGCTTGGGGCCTATTAAACCTTATATAAAACCAATCAGAAACACTGTAAAAGCATGAAATGTCATCAGTGGCATCTTTCACATCTGCCGGTGATCAGGAATGAGGTTTGGTGGTATATAATGGGGCGGACCGGCAGCAGAGTGTGGGTGAGTGCGCATTGGCCCACTCAAAATTTCTTGTGAAATTTTCTAGGTTATATATACAATAGTTATTTCTATTTTCTTTCCTGTTTGGTTCTTCTGTCCTTATGTTCCTTTCTTTGGTTGGGATTGTTGGTGCATTATCATTGAGGGTTTTTCCTGTAGAACAGACCAAAAGTCCAGTTCATATGTTCACTGGGCCGAAGCCTCTGTCATAAAATCAATAATGTCATAATATGCCACCAGTACTGTTGTCCACAGGATGAAATCACACCTTTAAAAATGATTATTATCTAAATATATTTAACATTTCACCACAAGATGGCAGCAAACATGGTCAAACTCTCACCACCCTGTTTGCCAGTGATCTGTGTTTTTTTATTGCCCATTTCTAAAATGGCAAGTGTGAGTAAGAAAAGGAAGGTTGACAGCGAAGGCCGAAGTTTCAGGACAAGTGGAAATGGAAGAAGAATGTGAGGGCAAGACATCTTGCACATTGAAACCTGTGTTGGAGCCAGACCTGCCCCCTTTACTGCAGCTGAGAGCCCAGTCTCTTCCTTCTCATCAGAGGTCCCTCGTTAATCGCGGGGTTACGTTCCAAAAATAACCCGCAAAAGGTGAAATCCGTGAAGTGATGGGCTTTATTTTTTACAGTTATTCTAGATGCTTTAAGGCTGTGAACCCCTCACTACACACTTTATACTCCTTTCTCTCCTGTTCAAACACTGTCAGAGTTCAAACCTTCATAAAAATAAGTCCAGTGTTACAGAATGAAACCAAAGCACAAAGCAAAATAAAAGGAAATATAATAACTGAAGATTAAACAATGGTTTGTGAAATGGAAGTTGTGGCGGCTGCACTAAAATGAATGATAAGTTAATGTGGTCTGTTCAGAGCTGTCAGTAAAAGCTTGTTTAACTGGTTTCGGCTGTCCCGCCTAACAAATGAAGAGATTGCTTCCAAAACGCTATAAATCCAGAAAAAAGTGTTTTCTTTCCAAAAAGGGTTTATATGAAACTTCTAGTTTATGTTTCAAACTGTAATATATCATCATGAGTTTGTAATAACATCAAAAAATCTAATCTATATTTTGATTTTAAACATTTATTAAACACCCAAAAAGCTATAAATCCATTTCATCACAAAACTCATTTTATGTATTTATATATGTATTTCTAATAATATTATTTCGCCGGCTGTCAGTTGATCCGCATGACAAAAGTTTTTCTCTTTAGTATGTGAACAGGAAGTGGCCGGTATTTTCCCTCCAGCTGAGTTTCGGGATTCTGTATGGAAGGCTTCCGCTTTTTTCCCATGGAAGAAAAGAGGACTGCCTCATGGATACTGTCAAAGTTATTCATGTCACATAGCTAAAACACTCATTTAAAAGATGACTGGACATACTTTCTATCTACTGACAGGGCGCCATGACAGTTGGAAAGCTGCCCCGTGATTGGTTGAATGGAAATGCTGCATTGTGCTGAAAATCAGGGCGTTTGCAGCAGATTGGGAAAAAAGGGAAGAAGCGGTGCAGGGAAACATGGTGGATAACGTGTTTTGTTACTAATTGATTACAAACTTTAAACAGAGACCCCGTGTGAAACTTATTTTGGTGGTAACTCGTTTTCTTAAACAGTGGCGTTTCTCGCCCTAACCCTAACCCTAATAATGCTGCTCACAGCTCAGTGTCTCAGTGTCTTCACTCTTCAGTCCATCAGTCCAGTCTGACCCTTTGGATGAGATTCTTTGTGTCTGAGTCCTGCCTGCTTTTGGACTGTGGAGCTGTTTCTTCCTGTGTTTGGACCTTTTCAACCCTTTGTGGTCTCTTATTGGATTTTGTCTTTTGTCTGCTTTGGTTGTCTCTGTTATGTCCCAGGCTGAGGGGAAACCCACACACAGCATGTCTGCACCTCCCCACTCGTCCCCACTCTCAGATCGGCAGCTACACAGGCTGGTTTCAGTGTTAGGCTGCAGTTCATGAACTCAGAGCTGAGCAGTGCCCAAACAAACGCAGAGACACTACAACACACTAAAGCTCCCTAACAAGAGAAAAAAGGAAAACCAATGACAAAGCTGGAACCTAAAACTCCTGCTGGGGAGTAATAAACTCCAGTAAACGCCAAAGAAATCCAACCGCTGAGGCTGCGCTACAACAGCTCTGATGGACTGATAGAACACTGACTCATGCACAATAACATGAGGAAAGACTGAGTCAAACTTACACTTCCTCAGCCCAGGTTTTAACCACTGCTCTCCACCATGCTCCACCCTGCAGGAAGAAACACAGTCAGAATGATTTTCTAACCAACATGAGTCCAAACTGCTGATCAACATGAAGCAGAGCTCCTCAGTTTGTCAGAGACACACAAACAGACTGAAACTCATCTGTGTCGACTCCAGAAGAGTCTCTCCTGATCTGCTCTGTGTTTATTCATGTCCTCCATTCTGTGAAATATTGCTCTCTGTCAGTGCTTTACTGTAAAATCCTCTTCATGCAGCAACAGTGTAGGTTTGATCTCAGCATTGTGCATTTATCCAAAGCAGCAAACAAGCCACACTGTCTCTGACTGTTTGTTCCTTTCACTCTATATGCAAACACAAGCCTGGTTCACATGTGTCATGGATGGAAGAGTTTCTGACACACTTCAAATAAATACATTCACTCATGTCTGTGTGTAGTTTTTACAGTGATAATATTGTAGTGTCTCCCTGCTCTCTGTCTCTGACTGAAGGAACTCCTCCTTCTACCATTGTGTTGTTGTCTCCTCTGAAGCTTCACATATGGATTGTTTCAGGAACATTTGTTTGTGGAAATAATTCAGTGGTTCTTACAGCTGAGGACATTAATAAGTAGGGCTCAGGCATTATTTTATATCTGTCATGTCAAAGTTTATCCAAAATATTGAGTTGGAGTTATTAGTGTTTGTATTGCAGCAGTTTTAAATGGTGTTTTCCACTTAGGTCCATTAACTCCTATTATAATACTACATTTTAATATCAGAGCCTGCATGAAATCACTGTTAAACTTTGAAGGCATGGCGTTTCGGCATGCGTTCACACAGAACCTTCATTCCAAATGTAAAATGTAGATAAACATTAGACCTCTGACATATTGAGTCCCCATGTCTGTGCCACTTTTTGTTTTGACAGGCAAGCCACTTAAGCTGACCTAACCCCCCTCATAGGAAATAATGGGAAACTGGTGAGATCCCTGACAAAACCCAGCTAACTTTGGAAGCCTATCAGTCTGGCATGCCTCTACACAGAATATTCATTTCAACTGCAAACTGCTCATAAGGAGTTGGACTTTATCATACTGAGTCCTCATGTTCATGTCTTTTACCAAACTTCATAATATAGCAGCCAAAGTCACATCCACATCTTTAGGATTCCTCCATTCAGAATGAATGGAGAAGCTTGGGGCCTATTAAACCTTATATAAAACCAATCAGAAACACTGTAAAAGCATGAAATGTCATCAGTGGCATCTTTCACATCTGCCGGTGATCAGGAATGAGGTTTGGTGGTATATAATGGGGCGGACCGGCAGCAGAGTGTGGGTGAGTGCGCATTGGCCCACTCAAAATTTCTTGTGAAATTTTCTAGGTTATATATACAATAGTTATTTCTATTTTCTTTCCTGTTTGGTTCTTCTGTCCTTATGTTCCTTTCTTTGGTTGGGATTGTTGGTGCATTATCATTGAGGGTTTTTCCTGTAGAACAGACCAAAAGTCCAGTTCATATGTTCACTGGGCCGAAGCCTCTGTCATAAAATCAATAATGTCATAATATGCCACCAGTACTGTTGTCCACAGGATGAAATCACACCTTTAAAAATGATTATTATCTAAATATATTTAACATTTCACCACAAGATGGCAGCAAACATGGTCAAACTCTCACCACCCTGTTTGCCAGTGATCTGTGTTTTTTTATTGCCCATTTCTAAAATGGCAAGTGTGAGTAAGAAAAGGAAGGTTGACAGCGAAGGCCGAAGTTTCAGGACAAGTGGAAATGGAAGAAGAATGTGAGGGCAAGACATCTTGCACATTGAAACCTGTGTTGGAGCCAGACCTGCCCCCTTTACTGCAGCTGAGAGCCCAGTCTCTTCCTTCTCATCAGAGGTCCCTCGTTAATCGCGGGGTTACGTTCCAAAAATAACCCGCAAAAGGTGAAATCCGTGAAGTGATGGGCTTTATTTTTTACAGTTATTCTAGATGCTTTAAGGCTGTGAACCCCTCACTACACACTTTATACTCCTTTCTCTCCTGTTCAAACACTGTCAGAGTTCAAACCTTCATAAAAATAAGTCCAGTGTTACAGAATGAAACCAAAGCACAAAGCAAAATAAAAGGAAATATAATAACTGAAGATTAAACAATGGTTTGTGAAATGGAAGTTGTGGCGGCTGCACTAAAATGAATGATAAGTTAATGTGGTCTGTTCAGAGCTGTCAGTAAAAGCTTGTTTAACTGGTTTCGGCTGTCCCGCCTAACAAATGAAGAGATTGCTTCCAAAACGCTATAAATCCAGAAAAAAGTGTTTTCTTTCCAAAAAGGGTTTATATGAAACTTCTAGTTTATGTTTCAAACTGTAATATATCATCATGAGTTTGTAATAACATCAAAAAATCTAATCTATATTTTGATTTTAAACATTTATTAAACACCCAAAAAGCTATAAATCCATTTCATCACAAAACTCATTTTATGTATTTATATATGTATTTCTAATAATATTATTTCGCCGGCTGTCAGTTGATCCGCATGACAAAAGTTTTTCTCTTTAGTATGTGAACAGGAAGTGGCCGGTATTTTCCCTCCAGCTGAGTTTCGGGATTCTGTATGGAAGGCTTCCGCTTTTTTCCCATGGAAGAAAAGAGGACTGCCTCATGGATACTGTCAAAGTTATTCATGTCACATAGCTAAAACACTCATTTAAAAGATGACTGGACATACTTTCTATCTACTGACAGGGCGCCATGACAGTTGGAAAGCTGCCCCGTGATTGGTTGAATGGAAATGCTGCATTGTGCTGAAAATCAGGGCGTTTGCAGCAGATTGGGAAAAAAGGGAAGAAGCGGTGCAGGGAAACATGGTGGATAACGTGTTTTGTTACTAATTGATTACAAACTTTAAACAGAGACCCCGTGTGAAACTTATTTTGGTGGTAACTCGTTTTCTTAAACAGTGGCGTTTCTCGCCCTAACCCTAACCCTAATAATGCTGCTCACAGCTCAGTGTCTCAGTGTCTTCACTCTTCAGTCCATCAGTCCAGTCTGACCCTTTGGATGAGATTCTTTGTGTCTGAGTCCTGCCTGCTTTTGGACTGTGGAGCTGTTTCTTCCTGTGTTTGGACCTTTTCAACCCTTTGTGGTCTCTTATTGGATTTTGTCTTTTGTCTGCTTTGGTTGTCTCTGTTATGTCCCAGGCTGAGGGGAAACCCACACACAGCATGTCTGCACCTCCCCACTCGTCCCCACTCTCAGATCGGCAGCTACACAGGCTGGTTTCAGTGTTAGGCTGCAGTTCATGAACTCAGAGCTGAGCAGTGCCCAAACAAACGCAGAGACACTACAACACACTAAAGCTCCCTAACAAGAGAAAAAAGGAAAACCAATGACAAAGCTGGAACCTAAAACTCCTGCTGGGGAGTAATAAACTCCAGTAAACGCCAAAGAAATCCAACCGCCGAGGCTGCGCTACAACAGCTCTGATGGACTGATAGAACACTGACTCATGCACAATAACATGAGGAAAGACTGAGTCAAACTTACACTTCCTCAGCCCAGGTTTTAACCACTGCTCTCCACCATGCTCCACCCTGCAGGAAGAAACACAGTCAGAATGATTTTCTAACCAACATGAGTCCAAACTGCTGATCAACATGAAGCAGAGCTCCTCAGTTTGTCAGAGACACACAAACAGACTGAAACTCATCTGTGTCGACTCCAGAAGAGTCTCTCCTGATCTGCTCTGTGTTTATTCATGTCCTCCATTCTGTGAAATATTGCTCTCTGTCAGTGCTTTACTGTAAAATCCTCTTCATGCAGCAACAGTGTAGGTTTGATCTCAGCATTGTGCATTTATCCAAAGCAGCAAACAAGCCACACTGTCTCTGACTGTTTGTTCCTTTCACTCTATATGCAAACACAAGCCTGGTTCACATGTGTCATGGATGGAAGAGTTTCTGACACACTTCAAATAAATACATTCACTCATGTCTGTGTGTAGTTTTTACAGTGATAATATTGTAGTGTCTCCCTGCTCTCTGTCTCTGACTGAAGGAACTCCTCCTTCTACCATTGTGTTGTTGTCTCCTCTGAAGCTTCACATATGGATTGTTTCAGGAACATTTGTTTGTGGAAATAATTCAGTGGTTCTTACAGCTGAGGACATTAATAAGTAGGGCATCATTTTGTATTTGATCTGCACTAAGTGTGACTGAAAATCAGTCTGTTTGTATTTTGACATGAAGAACGTGTATAAAGAAAAGTGAAGTTAACATGATGGACACTTAATGATGGAGGAAGATGAACATCAGGGATCAGTGATTATTTCTTCTCTGCAGTTTCAGTCCATCCATCAACAGCTGTGGATATATGAGCTAAACTGACAGACTGAGGAGGACTCATGCTCTGTGGTCTCTGTGTACCTGAGAGTCTTCAGACTACAATCTGGACTGTTGAGTAAAGCAGACAGCAGCTTCACTCCTGAGTCTCCTGGATGATTGTAGCTCAGGTCCAGCTCTCTCAGATAGGAGGGGTTGGAGGCCAGAGCCGAGGCCAGAGAAGCACAGCCCTCCTGTGTGATCAGACACCCTGACAGACTGGAGGTACAAAACATGTCATGAACTCAAGAAGAAAGAAGGAAAATCCAACAGATCTTCAACATGAACATGAAGCAGAATTTAACTGATGATCAAAAAGCTGGATCCTGACCTGAGAGTCTCCAGTCTGCAGTCTGGACCCCCTAATCCGTGAGACAGCTGCTTCACTCCTGAATCCAGCAGGTCATTATTATCCAGATCCAGCTCTCTCAGACTAGAGGACTGGGAGCTGAGGACTGAGGACAGAGCTTCACAGCTTCTCTCTGAGAGGTTACAGCTGCTCAGACTGAAAGAAATGAAATGTGTACATTTAACAATACTGAATAATTGTAAGAAGTAGAGCAGTGCAATGAAAAAAACAATTCTACAACATGAAAGGACACTATTGTCTAAGCTTAGTAATGTCAGTGGTTATAATTTGTGAATTATGTTTGTACATTTTTTATTATTAATCATCTGTCATTTCTATGGCAGAGAACAGGAATCAGCCAATCAGAAAAAAATGTATTGTTGCCAGGTGAGGTCTGAGATTCAGCTGCAAGCACACCGTGCAGCAGACGTTATGGCATATAGGGCAGGCCAGGAGTGAGAGACAGGGAGCGGGTTTCCTTCTATATTGATCCTCCCTTTGTGTTTCAGTCACTTCATGTGAACTGATTGTGTGCTGATCAACACAAGCAGACACATCAGCACAGATTCATGTGAACTAAGTTACCTGTTGTGCAGCTTTTTTTGGAGGCTTTGGGTAATCTGTTTCTAATCTGTTTAATCTGATCTGTTCTGTGAAGTCTCTAAAACCTGACAGTGCAGCTGATGGCCTCATTGGGAATACAGTGAAACAGAAATGTGGTTTTTGTGGTTAAAGTCATGGTGGCACAGAGGTAGACAGTAACAGATGTAAACATTTTGTTCTAATAACCTGTTAGTGTAGTGCCACCATGAGGCTGACAGAACTGTTTCATTTTCAGTTGGTTTTATATTTGTCATCATGGCTTAAAATAAATAAGGAGTTATTGAATCTCTCAGTAATAGTTGTTGAGTTAACCCTTTACTTCTGTCAGTATAATAGCTGTTGAAATCCACCAGAATGCAGGAAATGGCTTCTACTTCATCCAAAATGTTCTGGGGAGGTAACTCTGATACTTTTCCACATTAAAACCATACAGCCTGTCCTTATTAGCTTTAGATATGATTCCAGCCTCAGACCTTTATGGTGTATTTCCAGGCTATTCTTTAAGGTCAGTGACTTCATATTGTTCATCTTCAGCAGTTTCTGTTTCATAACTTCCTAATGTTCAAAGGTTTTCTACTTTTCACAATAAAACAGCTTCATCTATTCAAAGTGTTTCAGCAACTTAAATTCAGACTGCAGATTCTCCAGCAATTCAGAGCAATCCTTCACATCATTCAGAGCAATGCTTCAGCTGCAGCAACCAAACTCACATTTTCTGCAGGAAATGCTTTCTAGTTAACTTTGTGTTCATAGTGTGTCAATTCATATTTTCGTCTTGTTTAATGAGTTGCAGTTTAATGTTATAGATGTACTTGCACAATCCATCATCATTTAATCTCTTGAGTGAAGCCTACATCTAGAAGGTTTCATTCCTAAATGTGTTTTGTTTGTAACCCAGTTTAAAATCCCCACATGTTTTAATGAGTGTTGATCATTTCAGTTCAAGTTTAAGTGTGTAAGCATTTAAAATGTGATTTCAAAGGGTAAAAAGTGTTACATGTTTGTTGTGTTATGTTAAAGAATGTTGCTGAAAGATGTCCCACCAGCATAGATGGGGTTAATAACAAGTGACAGGACCGTGAGCACAGTGTGACACAGACTAGGAGAGGTGTGTCGGAGAAACATGTGTAACACAGAGATTTTCTGTCTTCATTTCTAAGTTAGCAGTGCACAAAACGGTGTGTAACTTGTGTCTTAAGGTTGTTGACAGGACAATCTGTGAGAAGAAGTCTAGCAGCATACTGAGAGGCGGGAAGACTTTCAGCACGAAGTTCAGACGGTTTATGTTTGGTGCTAATGCTAAAGCTAGCTGTTAGCCACCTGGAAGAATAGATTCAAGTCAGTTGATGACAAGTGAAGGGACTTTTTCTAGCTCTAGTTGGACTCACTCAGTCGACTGTTTGAGGAGCTCATCTGCTGTTTTCCACCTGAGGACAGAGAAGAGACACGGACGGAGGTTGGAGCCACTAGGACTTGGGAGTTTCTTCCGGCAAGAAGAGAGGATAGAGACAGTAGACGGAGTCTGTGGTGAGATGCTGATGCTGAGCCTGCTCCTGTGACTGTTGGAGGACGGGACTGGAACACCTCAGGTGCTTGTTTTATTTTGCTCACAGAGTGAAGCGGCCATTAAGTTTTGGGCGTCCACGAACACAAGCACCGCATCAGGCCTGCTGCGGTATATGTCAGTCTGTAATCATTTAAGTTGCTGCTTTATAGAGTGTATTAAGGTGTGGGGGCCACAACTTTTGTTTAAGTGACCTTGAGGTTGGTAAACTGAGTTTCTGAATTCATTAGAGGGTTAAGAAAAAAGGTTATATTGAGTTTTTGCCTCCAAACAGCTGGAGTGTTTTTCTTTAAAAAAGTGACATTTGATGTTTAAGGCTCCAAAACAATATTCTAATTTTATTTTCATGTCTTAGTTCACCAGCATTAACCTTTTCTTAAATAACTGAGAATTATTTTTCTAAAACCTTGTGTTGTGTTACTTATTACTCACCTGAGAAAGGGCAGGGATTCAATTGCAGAGACATATGCAGACGTAGTTAAGATCTTCATTAAAAATATAATTTAAAGATGGCCATTTGATTGATGGGTCAAACACTGCACTTGTGTGTATTAAAGGGACATCCAAGATAATAATTAAAACTGAGTTAATCAGGGTTAAGAAACATTGGATAAATACTTTAAAAGAACCTAAAAGCCTGCCCTCATCTGTAATGTGGTGAGAGTTGCTCCTCTGGCACTTCCTGTGTTTTTCATTTCTTGCTCGTTTCCTTGTTTTTGTTCTTTCCAGGCGCGATGGTCCAGCTGGGTGGAGTCGTGGCTTCTTCTCACCTGGGTTCCGTTTCCCGTCATTCCACTGGCTACTTAAGCGCCGCCTCCCTTCTCCTCGGCGCCAGTTCTTCACTGCTATTTTCGTACTAAGCAACCAGCCACCTTTCTGTCCGTTCTAAGTGACCAGTGACTTACCTTGTTTTTTGCCTAGGCCTCCAGCCACGCCACCCGGTTGTTTCTCGCCCTGGACCTGAGTTGTGCTTCGCCCTCGTGGTTGTTTTTCGTTCCTCCTTCAAGTTACCTCGTAGTTCGCCCTTGTGGTTGTTTTTGGTTATATTTTGGACTCAGCTCAGTTTTCGCCTCAGTGGTAGTTTTTTGTTTTCTCTATTAAAGTGAGTAAATGTACCTGCTTCTGGATCTCCGTCTGTGATCGCACATAACATCATCAATATGACTACAGAGGGGAGCGCTACATGTTGTTGAAGTGTTTTCTATATTCACATATGTTTGTCAGAAATATTTTACACCAGAAAGTTCCAACAATTTTATTTTGGAACTCATTTGTACTTGTTATATCTACAACTCATGCTGATATACAACAATGAAATGTGAAGACTGGATCAACACCCAGATTTACCCTGACCCGAGGATCTGCAGTCTTGGGACTTCAGAGCTCACCCCACCACAAACTTTACATCACAACACATAAAACTATTGAGACTGACCTCAGAGTCTGCAGTCCACAACTCTCCAGAAAACCACGTAGCTGCTCCACATCCTGCAGGTGGTTCCCACTGAGGTCCAGATATCTCAGCTGGGAGGGGTTAGCCTTCAGAGCTGATCCCAGAGAGCTGATCTCTGACAAACCACAGCCACACAACCTAATAAAACAATACAAGACATTGATAGAGCCATTGATACCACTGATCATCTAATAATATGGGATAACATTAAAACATACAGATTACTGTTACTGGGAGGGAAGAAAATAATAATTATTCACTGAATTACTGAGCAACATTTGAACATATGAGTAGATCTGATTTGTCATCAGAGCAACAGTGACTGAAGATACACATGTCTGTGGTCCTTTTCTGTCTGTCAGTCCTGACAGATGATTTAAAAACTGGACCTCAGCCTAATAATAACATTAACTGACCTAAGAACCTGCAGTATGCAGTGAGGACTGTCCAATCCAGCACATAGCTGCTTCAGTCCTGAATCCTCCAGGTTGTTCCAGTTCATGTCGAGCTCTGTCAGATGGGAGGGGTCGGACTTCAGAGCTGAGGCCACAACTTCCCAGTTAGTCTCTGAGAGTTTACAGTCAGAAAGTCTGTGATGACAGAAATATCAGAACATTATGAAAGGGACACTTTAAGTAGTAGCAGTGATCTCATTTGATCTGACTGTTTGACATGTAACAATAGTTCTGATCATTCTCATCGTCTCATTTTGACAGTGTATTTCACTTTATTCCTCTGTTGTAGGTTCTTCCAGCTGATATTGCTGAAAGATAAATTCTTCTCTTTCATTCAGAGACTTTTAAGAGTTATTCAGTTGTGTGACATCCTGATTGAACTGTTTGTGTAATGGTATGTGTCTGCATGTTTGCATACCATGATGTTGTGCTGCAGTTTTTGCAGTCTTTGTATCTATGTAGTTTGTGCAGCTCTTTGGCCACATGCAGCTGTTTTAACTACAAATAAAGACACATTTATTGTCCATTCATTTAACAGCTTCAAACAGAAACATACAAAACAATGTTTTCACAGTAGAAGAACATCTGAGACAAAAACACAGCTGATGTGATGTGTCAATGAACACAAGGAGCTCTGTTAGAGAGAAACATACAGTGTGAATGTGTCTAAGAACTAAATCAGTAATCTACACTGATTGGTCACATCTGGACTCACCTGAACTTTCTGCAGTTCCTCACAGCTGGAAGCAGTCTCAATCGTCCTTCTGTTGTTGTGTTGTACTTCATCAGGTCTAGCTCATCAAGAACCTCCTCTGACATCTGCAGCATGTAGGCCAGAGCTGAGCAGTGGATCTCAGAGAGTTCCTTCTCTGATCTGTTCTCTGACTGCAGGAACTCTTGGATCTCCTGATGCACTGAGAGGTCGTTCATCTCCATCAGACAGTGGAAGATGTTGATGCTTCTGTCAGGGGACACTGTATGAGTGCGTCTCCGTTTCAGGTCGTCGATGGCTGTCTGGATGGCCTCTGAACTGATCTCTGTCTGACCCAGCAGGTCTCCTAAGAGTCTCTGATTTGACTGCAGGGAGAGACCATGAAGGAAGCGAACCATCAGGTCCAGGTGGCCAGTTTCACTGTTCAGAGATTTCTCCATGACTCTGTACAGGATGTCATCCAGAGATGACCAACTTTTCTCTCCCAGGAAGTTCACCAGCTCTTCATCGTCCCCATCAATGAAACAGCGTATGAGGTGGAAAGCAGCCAGAAACTCCTGAACGCTCAGGTGAACAAAGCAGAATGTTGTGAATTCCTGTTTCCTTCTTCGCTCTTCTTTGAAGATCTCTGTGAACACTCCTGAGTACACTGAGGCGTCACTGAAATCGATGCCACACTCTTTCAGATCCTTCTCATAGAAGATTATGTTGCCCTTTTCCAGCTGCTGAAAAGCCAGTTTTGCTAGTGAAAAAATGCACTGCCTGGACAGTTGTTCAGGGTCACATTTCTTTTTGGACTGATTTACCTGAAACATCAGAAACTCTGCATACATCTCAGTCAGGGACTTGGGCAGGTCTCTGGTTTCCAACATGTCCTCCAGAACTGTAGCAGTGATCCAGCAGAAGACTGGGATGTGGCACATGATGTGGAGGCTTCGTGATGTCTTGATGTGGGAGATGATCCTGCTGGCCTGCTCCTCCTCTCTGAACCTCTTCCTGAAGTACTCCTCCTTCTGTGGGTCAGTGAACCCTCTGACCTCTGTCACCACATCCACACAGTCAGTAGGGATCTGTTTGGCTGCTGCAGGTCGTGTGGTTATCCATATGCGAGCAGAGCGCAGCAGTTTTCCATTGATGAGGTTTTTCACCAAGATATCGGTGGTGGTGGACTTAGTTACATCAACAGAGTGACTATCATCAACATGAAGGTCCAGATGAAGGCGGCTCTCATCCAGTCCATCAAACACAAAGAGAAGCTTGAATTCGCTGTCGTCGTAGTTGCCGTTTCCTGATGATTCTAAAGCAGTAAAGATGTAGTTAAGAGCCTCCTCTTTGATGCCCTTAGCCTCTGGGATACATTTATGAATGAGGTTTGCCAAACTGAACTGTTTTCCCATCAGTGGATTCAGCTGGCGGAAGTAGAAGGGGAAAATGAGATGCACATCTTGATTGGCTGTTCCTTCAGCCCAGTCCAGCATAAACTTTTGCACCAGGAAGGTCTTTCCAATTCCTGCGATTCCGTTGGTCAGCACTGTTTTTACAGGTATGTATTCTCCAGAAGGATGTTGGAACATGTCTCTGGGTTTGACAGATGTCTCAGTGTCTCTGGGCCTCCAGGCTTTCTGGATCTGTTGGACCTCATGCTGTGTGTTGATGTGTATGTCAGGGCCGGCTGTGATGTACAGCTCTGTGTAGATATCAACCAGACGCTTTTTATCGTTTGCCCAGCCTTCTCGTGTATACAGAATCTTGCCCTTGAAGTTTGATTGAAGAATTCTTTGGTAATATGTGATGTGGCGTGACTCCGGTACTGGAACCATCCCATCTGTCAAAGACAGTGAGTAGTGTTAGTGTGTGTTTACACATATAGGCAGACCTTGTCTGTCTTAACTAACTTTCCCAGGTAGTTCAGTGTGTTCCTACAAAGCAAAACAGATCCATTATCATCCAAAAAAACGAATTCATCTTGGCAATGCTATGGCTAAGAGAGTAAATCAAGGCAACTGAACACATGGATGGTCTTTGTTGTTTTCTGTAAACATTTCACTGCTCCCCCTAACCACCTTCACTCATGATACAAACTACTAATAAATAAACTTAACTTGAGCTTCTATGTTAAAATAACGAAACACATTAAAACATATGAGTTTAAATGGACAATCAAGTGTCAGTATTAGTGTGAGTGTAATGTGGTAGTTTTGTTTTTGCAACACTGACACTAGTGTAGAGTTTTAACACTATTGTCAGCCAGTGTTACTTTCTAACACCTGTCAGAGTTGAAACTCTCAACAGGTGTTAAAATGTACACTTTCAAGTTTTAATTTAACACTTTATAGTGTGGACACATAAAGAAAGCAGTCGAAAATCTGAATATTGCATGGTAAGTCTGACAGACAAAGCAAGTGATTAGAGCACCTTAAACACTGCAGTGTTTGGTACACAGGCTGGATTCAGTGTTAGGCTGTAGGTCATGAACTCAGAGGGGAGCAGTGCCCAAAACAACAAACAAAAAGACACTAAAACACACTAAGGTTCCCTAACAAAAGAAAAAAATGACAAAGCTGGAACCTAAAACTCCTGACCCAAAAACAGAACAAAGAAAAGGGCGTCTCCCTCCTACAAGCTGCAGCTACACATGACAATATATACAGAGCTACTTACAAATGACAATGACTGATCCAAAAGCAAGATGGACTCCAGCTACACAAACACATCAACACAACAGGTACTCAGACACAGACTAAAGACACACAAATCATCTGGCTCATGTGAGAGTGGAAGTGAGGAGGACATGAAACTAAAAAGACACCTGGGACATGCTAGCAGGTCACAGTCCATATTCACTCCAATGACATCACATCCAGACGTTTGATGGACAAAAGCCTTTTTCTTGTTGCATATGTGGGTCAGAACAATAAGGATCCAGTAAGTGTGCAATGACACTGTGACTGAATACAAGAGACAAATGTCCATTAAAGACAGGACTTCTGATGGACTGATAGAACACTGACTCATGCACAATAACATGAGGAAAGACTGAGTCAAACTTACCCTCCCTCACATCAGGTTTTAACGTCTGCTCTCCACCATGGTCCACCCTGCAGGAAGAAACACATTCTGACTGTGTTATATCAAAGGCTGTCATGTGTGTAGCTACGTTGGTTGGCAGCATCAAAACACATGTGAGACAGTGAGTGCGAGACACAAGAGATGGCAGCCAAAAAGAACGTCTATATAAGGAGCTATTCTGTAATGAAACCTGTCAGTCATGTAAAGTTCACTAATGAAATTAGTTCATCATAATAATAACTGATGCATGGCATCTAACAGGCTAATCGCTGCACAATAGTCCTAACAGTCCTCTTAAGGTCTCCTTTAGAAAACAGGACACTCATAGTATTTCTGACTAAAACCATCTTACATATGTTCACAAAGAAACCAGGGAAGATGAAGCATTTGCTAATGATAATATGGAGTAAGGAGGCGTTCAGTTCATGTGTTGTGCTTAAAAATATTGTTCATATTCTGATGTTAAAATACATTTTCCTCTCTCTGTTTTTTTGAGAGTGGTTTAAAAAAAAGAAAATGGGAGATGAGTAGTTCTAGTATGGAAAGTAATGGTCCAGCCAAATTGTCTCATGTTAATGTTGATATTTATAATCAGTTAAGCTGATAATGAGAATATTTATAATGATCATTGAGAGGCCATGTTTTACATGGTACATGGTTGTGTATACATGTGTTTATATGTCCGTATCTATATGTAAAGACATATTCTGTTATGAGAATATTATTGTAACCCTATTTTGGCCTATACAGGCCGGGTGTCTTTTCTTTATGTGGATCCCTGGGTTCAAGATCTTTCAGAGCCGAAAACTCTGTTTATATGTAAACGAAGGGAAAAGTAAAGGTAACACGAGTAAAATATAGAATATATATTGTTCCCTCATGATGACACTGGTGTTCAGGCCTGGGTGTCCTCACAGAGCTTACCTCTTATTGAGGTCATCGATGAGCAGCTGCTCCTGCGTCTGGAGGATGTGGTAGAATTTATCTTTGGCCTCTGTTCCAGCTTGCAGGAACGTGTAGAGCTCCCTGACCTTGCCCTGGCTGGTGGGCTGAGCTCTGATCCAATCATATGCTTCCTGCTTGATGACCGAGCCCAAGAGCTGGTCCAGGATGGGGTCGATGTTGCTGATTCTCTGGATCAGGTCGGCTCTGTGTTTTTCCACAAAGTGCGTGTCTGAGAGGAGAGCAGAGAAAGATGATGACCTCTGTGGTGTGTTCAGGAACCCCTGCCCTCTGTCCTGTGAGGACTGATGGGCTTCAGGGTGTATAGAACGCTGAGTGCCTGACATTTCCCAGTTTGGGATCAATCAAAGAATAAAGATCATCAGTCTATCAGCTGGTTTATGGTGTGTTCAAGAGGAACTGGTGCTGACCTTTGGACTCTGCCCTCTTTGTGAGGTCAGAGAGGTCAAAGGTCAGGTCAGTAAAAACCCAAATACTCGCACTGAGGTGTGTGTGGTGTACAGAGAGAAGATTGTACTCACGGTCAGCGGGCTTTGCCATCAGTCCAGCTGTGTCTCCAACTGAAACAGAGGAGACACCGTCAGTGACAGTGGCTGGACCTTCAAAGTTTGAACTAGCTGCAAGTGAAGTAGCTGTGAACAAGTGTAGAACCTGCAGAGTTATAGAGTTGTCTGAAGAGGTTTCACTGCTCCTCCAAGCAGCTTCATGTAGTTCTAACATGCCTCTCGTTTCAGGTGTCTTCACTTCCTTGTGTCTCCTCTGCTGATCACCTGCTGGCCCTAATGTGTCTCACCTGTGTCCTGTTTTTTCCTGCTCCTCGTGTGTTTTTCTTGCTGACATCTTTCAAATATAGTATCACAATAAATAATCTACAGAAATACATTTGAAAATAAATATTTATATATTTATTCTCATAATAAAGGCACAATTCAAGTCCATATTTTAGGAACTAATTAACATGTACTAATTTAATGTTTACTCATTAATTTAAACTCCTGAACAAAGATTACAGGCACTTTCTGAGTGCAAAACGTTACAAGCTCTTTAAGGTAATATCAATCCACATTTATTTCAGTGTAGAAATGTGAGCTGTTTAGTTGGTGTTAGTTGTGTCAGTGTAATAAATGTCAGATTATGTTGAAATGACTTAACACAGTCTTGTTAGCTTCACATAATTTAGTTATTTCGATTGAACACAACTAAGTTCTGTGGAACTTGTTGACATAACTATATTAAGTAAATTGGACAACTTCATCAAAGGGGAACTGTGCATGTCACACAGCCAAGTGCTGCCACCTGGTGTCAGGTGTAGGTATCAGGTTGGTGAGCGTTCAGTTTACTCAACAATGTTGTGTTGAATTGACTTAGTTGGTTTGTGTTGCTTCAACAAGTTTACATTTTAAGTTTAGGTTTTAAAACCAAACACACAAATGTTAATGAAACTGCACATAATTACATTTATTTGATCCAACAACTCACTGAGATCACTTTCACTACCTGGGACTGTCAAACAGCAGGCCCAGGTATGAGGGTACAACACTGCACTTTTCACACTTTTATATGCCTGGGTCCAGTAGACCCAAACATCCTGTATATAATAGAAATGTGTGTGTGTGGGTCAATGAAAATGTGTTCTGATATATGTTCATCACAGTCAATGAGCCAGGGCCAGTGAGTCTCAGTTTAAAACAATAATTGGTTGGATCATTTTTCTGTTGATGAAAAATACAAAGGGTCCCACAGACAGTCAGAGTCAGTTTGACCTTTGACCTCATGCTCCTCATGTGCTCTAACATGCACTGTGAGCTGTAAGTCTTATACAGACAGGTGTGTGTCTGTCCTCATCAAGTCCAATCAGCATCATCAAACACAGCTGGACTCAGATGAAGGTTAGAACCATCTGAATCATATTTCACTTTTTGTGTTTTAATCTGCAGAAATGTTTCCTGTCAACATGGGGTGCTGTGTGTACAAAAAATAACTGAAATGATTTCAAATGGCTGCAGCTGTTTATGTGAGCAGATGCTGTGACTTAATGACTGGAATGTTTAATCATTTATTTCATTTCATCCCAAAAGGACCAGATCAGGACTGACCTCACGTTTTTAACCTCACATGTAACACCTTAAGGTCACCCCCAGGTTCTCATGTACAGACTGAAGGGGATATTTGACATCACATACTGTATGTCTGTGTGTATATTAATAACACACTGTAAAGTCTTTCAGTTGGTTCATAGCCTGTCCAAAATACTGTAGAGTTCAGATAATTGGACTGAAGATGTGAATGGGTTAACAGTAGATCAAACAGATATGAGTGCAGTGTCATCCACACGTCAGGTAGATTTCTCTGGAAGGATTTGTGATGAGATGGGCTCCAGCCCCCTGTGAGCCTGCACTGCAGGACAAAGCGGGTTACTAGAGAACGAATGGATTTGTGAGGATCAGTTGTAATTACGCATGTGTACCACTAGAATGCACTAATTACCTGTCACTATGTGTGGATATATAATCTGAGTTTGAGAGAGGGAGCGATTGTATAACATCTCATCTGCTGCTGTCTGTCAGGAAATGAACAAGAAGTAACTCCAGAGAAACCACGACTTTAACCCTATCTACCCCAAGGGACCCAAATTTGGGGGCTTTTTCATGCACCCAAAGAATAAAAGCCATATAACACTGTACTAACCATGTAAACAATAATCACATTGCATATCAAATTAAACATTGGAAACTCTACTACAAGCACATATAAGCCATCTTTACACACATCAAACATAACTTCAACACCATGCAAATCAATCATCACTCATCAAAATAAAATTCTCATATCAAAGTCGACACACTTGCCACATTCTTATTGCTAGCTCTGTGATACTTTAAGTCACACAAACAAGGTGTCATATGAAAGCTGAGACTTCACCAATTGACACTCTTACAGTTGTTTTGCTATATTATAAATATTTGGTGAATTAGAATATAAAGAACATAAAAGTAAAAAAATCATGAGTAATAAAAAATTCTGTCTTTCTTCTGTAAATTTGCAATAATCAGTCATATTTGTGTCAGGGTTCGTCAGGGGGAGGACACAATTGCAGAGGCACAGAGCGGTTACAGCTAACAAAAAGCTCCTTATTCAAAGCCAGGAAGGCAAAACAACACAAAAACCAACAATCACACTCAGCGTGGTAAAACTACATAAAGGAAAACAGGCACAGGGCGTAAAAAGGCAGGAACAAAAACATAAGAACAAAGCAACTACCTGGAGCACCCTGAGGTCAGGCAGAAGTACATGGCATGGTAGGCGAGGATCAAGGCATGGCATGGACGAGACAAGGACAGAAACAAACCCTACACCGGACAAGACGAACTAGCAAAGACAGAGGGGAAGACACAGACTATATACAAAGGGACCAGGGAAGACAACGGGACACAGGTACCACACATGAGGGCAGGTGATCACACAAGGAGGGAAACCACAGGAAGTAAAACTCAAGACAATGCACGGGGGGGGCAGGACTACCAAAGTAAAACAGGAAGCACAAGACAAGACAAGAACTAAACACAAACCCAGAGAAACAAAACACCAGGACTACAGGAAAATAACTAAACACAGATTAAACTAAAAACCCAAAACCAGGAAAACAAAACCATAAACAAACACCAGGTCGTGACAATTTGAGGGCAATAAACGCTTGGTTCAGATAGGCCAACATGTCTGTGTTTATTCAAGACTAAAAATATTAGGATTAGACATTTATTATGTTTGTGGAGGACTTTTTTGGGGGGAGAATGTGGCAACGGTCATTTAGCTTACAATGCATTTTCTTTGGTGAGTATAGCACTAATATTACTACTACCTGTCAAATCTACTGGTTCTGACCTTTTGATAGAGGTGTCAATCACCCTAATCAACCTGCATATTTGACAAGGTATTAGCTTAGCATTAGGTGGGCGTGGCCTATCTGCTTTATACATCTGTTATAACCTATAGATGTGTAATAATGTATGTATACAAGTAGAAACTGATGTGAATAGAAGTGATGAACACCAATAGTGACTTAAACGTGGAATATATAGTTTGGTTCATTAAATTTTAAGACATTTAAAAATTTCTACATAGGTTGGACTAAACCCTCTGTAATTTTGTTTCCCTTAATTAGAATGAAATAAAAACTTGGCAGACATAATGTCCACAAACTTAGCACCAGATTGAGATAAGTAGATTGCTTCATCTACATCATTTGTAAGGAGATATTCATTGTAAAAGTGTAGATTTTCAACAGACGAGGACATTTTTGATCATTTCTGCTTTGTGCCATCTTAATTTACAAAGAGCCAGAGGCATACAAACTAATACTTACACAACTGTGAACATCAGCAGCTCAGTGAAACAACACAGAAAATAAAATCACTGTTTCCTAAAACAAATCTGCTAACACACAACAAAGAAGATTTACATTCAGGATTTTTTAAACTGTGCAGCTCAGTGAACACAAACATCACAGAAAGTCATCCAGTCGGACCGGTTCTGACACTCCCTGCATTTCTCACTGATCATGTGACCTGAGAGTTTGTTCAACTACAAGTAAAAAACACACTGATCTGATAAACTCAGCATAAACCAACATTTTCTATTTAAAGTGGTTTTAGACGAGTTGTTCTGAGTTTCAGAGAGGGAGCGATTGTAGAACAGACGTTTCAGTTAAACAACAATAAAGATCAATCAGTTACACTGCAGTAAAATCAATGAGGTGGTCAAACTGATCACTGATCAGATATTGACAGATTCTCACCTGCTGAGTCAGCTCTGACTTCCAGAAGTTTCCAGCTTCATGTGTGGAGCTGCTCATCTGCTGCTGTCTGTCAGGAAATGAACAAGAAGTAACTCCAGAGAAACCACGCCTTGAAAACAGGACACCTGACACAACACTGACATGAATGGGTTAACAGTGGATAGAACAGGTCTGAGTGCAGAGTCACCCAGCTGTCAGACCGGTTCTGACACTTCCTTCATATTTCACTGATCATGAGACCTGAGGGCTGATTGTAAAGAAAAACACCAGAAGTTACACAACTTGTTGTGAAGCATCAGTTACAGTGTGACTCTGACCTGTGTTGTTGTGTTGAGCAGATGGAAATGCACTGTGCTGCTTCAGACATGACTTTCATCTGTCAGCTTTGCATCACATGCTACATGACTGCAAAACACTTTGTGCACTTCTTATGTCTGTGTCTGTGTTTTTACAGCAGCAGTGACATCATGAGCAGAGCAGCTCCACCTCTGCAATGTGGCCGGAGTGATGTCAGAACCAGACTGACTGAAAGATTGACCATATTTTCTGGATCTGGTGCTCATATAGCTGTCTGGACTTAGCGACCTATCGACCAATCAGAAAATTGAATTCCTTGTTGCCAGGTGAGGTCTGAGGCTCAGCTGCAAGCACACGTTCCATGAATGCTCGGAGCTCAAAGTGTGGACAAGCTAGAGAACGTCAGGAGAGGGACAGAACAGCTGCCATCACATCTGTGATGAGACGTCAGGACACAGGCTGACTAATTCTATATTTTAATATATAAATAAGTCGCATCTGAGTATAAGTCGCACCCCCAGCCAAAGGATGAAAACAAGTGGGACTTATAGTCCGGAAAATACGGTACTTTATGAATCCCTGTAGGGAAGCCTTTAATCACCAGGAGCCCTCACTCTGGAACCAGGTGTAAATCTGGATTAAAGAGGCAGAAACCACCTCCACCTTTAAGACCAGACCTACAACCTTTGTGTTTAGCAGGTGGTGCAGCTAGTCTACACTGTAGTGTGTAGGGCTGATCCATCCATTTCATTATTTACAGTGTTTATAAGGTTATTATAGTGAAATATATCAGTGTCCTCTGCAAATAATATGCATGTTAATCATTTAGATACATTGAATACATCATTAATGTACAAGTTGAATATTTTAGGGCCTAATACTGACCCCTGGTGGTCATCACAAGCAATAAGATAAGATAAGATAAGATAAGATAAAACTTTATTAATCCCGAAGGAAATTCTTGTGCCAGAGGTATCAAGTTACATTAAATGCAGTTAAGTACAGAGTATAAGAGTATAAGTGTCACTATAATAATAGACAATGCTATACAATGCTAAGACACCTAGAAGAAAACTGCCATCTCCACATATTGTACTCTGTCAGTTAAATCAGTTATTTAATAACTGATGTTCTTCAATAAATGTTTCTAAGCGATCATTAAACAGTGTTTCAAGGACTTTAGAGAAGTGAGGCAGCAGTGAGGCTGGTCTGTAGTGTGTGAAGTTCTGTTTGTTTCCATTTTTGAACAGTGCTGCAACTTTTCATGTCCATTGGGACACAGATGCTTTGAAGTGACAGGTTCCAGATGTGTGTTAAGGCTGTTGTCATGTTATTAATCAGCTTTTTACTGATATATACATATCAATAGCAGGACAGTCTGTGGAGAAGTTCTTTTTATGTGTTGACAGTATTGATCACTTCTTGCTCACTAACTGCAGACAGAGAGATTCAGTTACTATTGATGGTTCTGATATTTAGCTCTGTTACATGATCAGGGATTTTGGATGCTAGGTCTGGACCAACTGTCTCATTCATATTGCATTACATTTCTGTTTATGACTTGATGATGGGAGCAGTTGATCCAATGTTCTCCAGTTCTCCAAAGTGGGAGTACACATTCTGCTACACAATGGTTCAACACATGACAGTAATGTAATGTCACATGACAGTGTATTTATCTCTGTGTCAGTGGAGCAGAACAGCTGATGAGGCTCTTGTTCATGTGGTGGTGAAAGCCCCCCAGTCTTTCTCTATAGTGGCTGATCAGGGCTTTAAAGATTCTGTGGGAAAGCCAGACCCCACATCCAGCCTGCCTTCTAGAAAGGCTCTAAAGAAGATGGTGGATGACAAATATGAGAAGGAGGCCGAGGCTCAACTGCAGAGGGTGGAGGGAGGGAGTCTGACTTCAGACATGTGGACCTCCATTAATATGGATGCACATCTTCAGTCACTTGCCGTCTTGTCCTCAACAATGCAAAGCTAACAGATAGCAACTGGCTAACGACTATGAGACTGCTGGAGGGGACTGGTTGACAGCCCTGTGTTCTTGCTGTGAGTATGTGCAAACCTCTGTCCTTAACAGAGGAGGTGGCCTCAGACATCATCTTTGTAGTCGTTAGCCAGTCATTATAACAGCAGACTCAGACAGCCAGGCCAACACAGGTAAGTATGGACACATTTAGTGCTATTGTTTGTTTGACCCAGACCCACCCACTGAGGTCCTCCTCCACATATAAACCATGTTTCCCACCAACAGGTAGAACTGATGAAGCTGCTTGGAGGAGCAGAGAAACGTCTTCAAGAAAACTCTACAAGTCCAGACGCCTTGCTTCAGTGGTCTCTATGAACATGACCTGGATGACATGTAAACATACAGTGTGCTCTTTGTAATCTGTATTCTGGCTCTAAAACAAGTGCCCCTTGTGAGGGTTGAAGTCACAATCTTCAGATTATGAGGCTGACTCGCTGCCTACTGCACTAACGAGGCTCAGAAAGAGGTGAAACATGGTCTTTTCTCTTTTTCTTCTTTAAATAAAGACATCTACAGTGCTCATGCTGGCTACTGCACCAACAAACATTCTTAATTTAAATCAAATGAATGTGTTCTATAAAAAGGCTCTAAAGGTAAAACATCACAGTAATTCTTCCTGTGACACCTTCACTACCAGTGATGGTAAGTGCTCTTGTTTCAAATGTGATGTGCACTGTACCACTGAAGCTCGTCTGTGAAGTGTAGTGCCTCTGTGTGTGTGTCACAGTGATGTTAACAGAAGTCAGATAGGTCTGTTAACACATATAAAAACAACATGCTGAACAACAGCATAGATGTGAAGGTGAATATATGTCCCCTCACATGTTCCTCAGTTAAAAGGGTCATTGCATTGGCCGGGAATCGAACCCGGGCCTCCCGCGTGGCAGGCGCGAATTCTACCACTGAACCACCAATGCTGTGAAAAGCTGACATCTAGTGGTGCCATCGCAGGTTGCAGCCTCCTCATTCCAAAATCAATCCCTCCTCCACATAAAGTCAAAAGTTATAAATTCACCTCATTACATGAGCGGTTGTGTGTAATGACGCGGCTCACCAGCAGAGGGCGTGTGACGGAGCAACAAGCAGAAACTACAGGGGAGAAGAGACACAACAAAGATCAGAACAGACACACTCAGCTCTTCTCTCTGAGACCATGATGATACCGTCACATATCATCACTGCACATGTTTTTGGCTGCACGTCTGGAAATGAGAGGAGACAGAACATTATCATACATGTTGCATAAGTAAAGTCACATGACTTGCACCACTGTAAATAAAGGAAATCACATATTCTCAGACTCTTAGAGCATAGAGCTGAAGGATGAATGTAAGACAGCAGTTTGTTGCTCTCTGACTTTTCTGCCATGTTCAGTTCGTAGCTGCAACACAAGCACAGTCAAAGTGTAGTTATGATCAGCTGAGAGCGGGAGGCGGTCCTTGAACACACCATGAGAACCGCGGAGACTCAATCCAAGGCAGCTCCTCTGCAGGCTGAATGTTCCGCTCGTGTTTTCTGTGTGTGGATGAAAGAGTCCAGATGAGTGTGGGAGCAGCGCTGCAGGCCGACAGTGAAGGAGCTGCTAGCGGACTGTGTCTCTTCATGTTCAGCTCATGTGGAGCTCTGATGATCTCTGCACTTTGCTGCTGGAGAGAGTCCGCGCGCTGCGCAGCGGCTTCTCCCTCTTCTTCCTCTCAGAGATGAAGTCAGACTATCAGAGCTCCATCAGAAGCTGTTTTCCAGCTGAGCCGCATGTTGCTTCAGAGACTCAGAGGACAACCCGACATCTGCTGACGTCACTTTGTCCCAGAGTCCGGCTGTTGCAGCAGCATCAGACCCTGATGATGGTGCAGACAGACTTCTATCAGAGCTGCTCGCTGCTTCTCTCGCTGAGCAGGTTGAATAAAGTCCATCACTGTTCTGTTTGTGTCACAGCTGTTATCATGTAAACAGACACAGACAGAGCAACAACAGGGAGGCTGCTGCAAAAATCAGCTTCATGTTTCCAGTGTGAGGGCGCCCCCTGCTGGAGACGTGTCCTGGTTTAAAGGCGTGGCTTCTGTGGACTTACTTTCGTTTTTGAGCTCCTGTCAGACAGACTGCAGCAGAACCAGCAGCTCCACACACGAAGGTGGAAACTTCTGGAAGTCAGGACTGATTCAGCAGGTGAGTCTGTCGATATCTGATCAATCATCAGTGTGATCACCTCATTGATCTTTGCTGCCTGTAACTGATGGATCTTTATTGTAGTAAGTCCCTGAAACGCGGAACCAACAACAAGCGTCTCTGTTGATCGTTCTCTCTGTAAAGTTCAGCAGCTTCATTTGCTCTGAAACTCAGATCGACTCGTTCAAAGCTTCAAGCGGAGAAAAGGTCGCTTTATTCTGACTTTATCAGATCAGTCTGTTTCCGGTTTGACGCGCCTGTGCTGCGCAACAGCCGCGCGCCACGTTACGTAAGTTTGGTTGGTTTAAAGTTCATGGTGCGTTCAGGTGCATCTGGTTGAATTGAGTTCAGATGATTCTTATGACTAAAACTAAAACATTTATAAATGCATCAGTTTGTCATGTTTTACTTTTCATGAATTCATATTGATGATTGAAACTCATCAGAAGAAACATTTTCTCTTCAAGGGTTCATAAATATGTGAATCTAATATTTGCCATGAGGAGAAGTGTGTCAGTCCTCAGAGCTCAGACAGTAGCTGCTCATGTGTTTGTCCTTTCTATAGAAAACAGTCCACAGACTGTTACAGAGGAAGGTCTCAGTGCTTCACTCAGTCTGTTCACACTGTGACAGAAACACACATGAACACATGTTCATTTATTCACATGTTCACACATGGAGAGAAGTGACAGAATTCTGAAGCAAACACTGAATGTGTGTGTGCACTGTTCCACTTACAGCATGTGACATCAATAATAACAGCATCAGAGATGTTGGTGTGTTTACAGACTCACCAAAATAAAAGCCTGAGAACCAAACCTGGTCTGAGGCTCTGATGCTAAGCTAACAGCATGATTAGCCTGTTAGCATCTACATGAAGGATCAATAACAACATGCTGACTGTGTGTTTCTGTGTCATGTTGCTGTGTTTGTGTGAAGGTGTGAGCTCTGCTATGAGTCAGTGTGAGGACAGAGAGGAGGGAGTCCCTCCCTCTAAAAGCCCTCTGTGTGGGGACCATGAGAGCCGGACCAAAGCTCAGAGGTAAGAGGACCGTCTCTGACTGTCCATGACTCTTCTCCATGTCAGAGCTCACACTCACATTATTCACACATCTGTTTGTTCAAGAACAAAGCAGCAGCACACTGCACACTCTGCTGGACCTGGGCCTGGACCTGGACCTGGACCTGGACCTGGACCTGGACCTGGACCTGGACCTGGGCCTGGACCTGCCAGCTGTGTGTCCATGAAGAGTGATTGGTCAAAGGATCATCCCATTTATTTCAAAGATGTTGATCCATCTGAGGGTCAAAGGTCAGAGTTAATGTCACAGCTGCAGTTTGTTTCCATCATTATTAAACATTTAAAGTGTAACATCAGCATCATTTTTCCAGAAGAAGCTCAGAGTCAGTGTTTGTGATTCTATCAGGATCCAGGATGTGAGAGCAGACTCTGCTGGACCTGGACCCAGCTGTGTGTCCATGAAAAGTGATCGGTCGATGGGTAGGCCCATTTATTTCAAAGCTGATCAGCCATCTGATGATCAAAGGTAAGAATCACTCTGGAAGTGTCTCCATGCTGTGATGAGCTCTGCTGGACTCTTGGGGTTGTATGTGTCTGTTTGCTCTGCAGGTGGTTGATGGTTTGGAGCATCTGTAGCACAGAGTAATGCATATTTACAGTGCTGCTTCAAAGTGTATGAATCATTTAAAATCTTCTATATGTCTGCATAAACATGACTTAAACATCTGCCTCACTGTACTAGAAAGGCAGCCCACTGAAACAAAGTATGGAAAGACATTTCAGTAATAAAACATTTAAATAAATGATAGATTCATACACTGTATGTAAATATTATACTAACAGACGATGCTCCGCTAGTACATTAGGCTAATACAGCAATACTGTGTATTTGAACTCTTAAAACAAAGACAGCGAGTAAAGGATCCATACTTCAGTTCAATGTGAATCAGTCTGTCATTAACAGATTCATGTTAGCAGACCGTAGCTAAAACTGACATCATGACTGACACACAGCATGCAGCATGACACCTTCACTCTTCATCTCCATCTGGACTCGTCTGAACCACATGCAGTCCAGCAGTAAAGTTTATTTGTCGGCCTGCAGAATTCAGCATTGATCGTGTTTCGGGTCATATTTATGCAGAAATATAGAAAGTTTGACCAACTTCCCAAAACGACTGTAGCTGTCAGCCTATATGTAGCTAGGAGCTAGTCTCCTCCTCCTCAGATTCCCAGGGTCCTGGTTTGGATTTTTGCACGTACCTCACACTGCTGATTATTCTGACTTGAACACAGCCTGTGCAGAACTTTAAGGTGGCTTCTGTTCTTTGGTGTTTTTGGTTGAATTTGGTCAAATTGTGATCAAATAAATTGTGTGATAACAGTTTTTTAGTCTCTTGTAGTGGCCATCATGGACACTGATCCAGCTCTGTGTCCATGAAAAGTGAACATTTCAAAAATGTTGATACCACTTTAAGTCCTGTTTCTGTAACTTAGCAGAGTTCTTTAATGATCATGTGGGTCTGCTTGGCTCTGTAAAAGACCCATAAGCAGGTCTGTGTTTGTAGATGTATAATAGAAAGTATCAGTATGTATTTATGTTGTCATGTTATCATCTCATGGTGGTTTCTGAAGGCTTTAAGTAAAGGAAATAACAAAGGTCTGCAGTGTGATGATATAGACTCTATATCATCACACTGCAACATTGTCTGACTGCGATTCATTACAAACCCATCCTGCTGTACATCGTTTAATGTTAAAGAAAGAGAAACATGATGAGTGGAAGATTTAACTGAACTCTTACAGCTGTGCTGGCAGCCATTAAAGCAGAATATGTGAAGAAGAACAAATTACAAACCTGCTGGATGCAGCTGAACAGTGTGGAGTCAGGATAGTTTTCAGTTTTAATACACACATTTTGTGTATTAATTAATTTTCTTCACCAGTCCATTGACTGTTGCACTTTGTATTTATTTCAGTCTGAGGTTTCAGTTTCTTTAATCTGAAATAAAGGCCTTCAATGTATTTGCCTGGGACTACTTTTATTCATGGTAACAGAGCTAGCTGTGCCCCAGGTAAACATTTCCTGCATTGAAAACTGACAATAGATATTACTGAAACATATGAACATGTGGACATAGGGGAAGCTAATAAGACACAAGCTAGACATCAGCTCAGACCTTTGACTTGGAGCAAATGTGAACAGCTGGACCTCAGGGACTTTAATTGAACCCCCCTGGTCTAAATCAATGTGAACATATGATGACAGTGGAAGTGGAATGGAACTCTTAAAGCTGTGCTTCAGTCATTAAAGCAGCAGCAACAGGTTCAACATGAGCTGGATGTGTGGAGTTGGGATAGTTTTCATTTTTTAATACAACAATGCTTGTTTGTCACCAGTCTATTGACTGTTGTGTGTCTGTTTAAAGTGAAAACACATCAAAACACTTAGTGAAGTGATTGTGTTGTTAAATGCTGATGTTTCTGTCACAGACTGCAGCAACCCAGTGTTCAGACTCCTGCTCAGGACGCCATATTTATGGTGAGTACAAACAGCTTCTAACTACAACACAACAGTCCTGGTGCTTTACAGAGACCCAGAGCCTGACCCCTGAGCAAGGCGAAGAGTGGAGGGGATGTGCGTCCATGTCTTCTTTGGTTGAAATATGGTGAAACATACAACCAGGGCACACAGTGCAGAGCAGCTCAGGTGATGTGAAGACACATTTACAGCATAGTCACATAGCATTGTTAAAATGTAGACAGCATGACTGTGTCTCTGCAAAGATGTTACATAATGTGATGAGCCACTCGGCAGAACTGAGGAAGCCACTCGGGGGAGTGGCCAAACGTCTTCAAACACAATCCTTGAGTCCAGTTGCCTCAATTTAAACTATATATACACACAGAGTGGGTGCAGGAAGTATTCAGACCCCCTTAAATGTTTCACTTTGTTATATTGCAGCCATTTGCTAAAATCATTGAAGTTCATTTTTCCTCATTAATGTCCACACAGCTCCCCATACTGACAGAAACACACAGAGTTGTTGACATGTTTGCAGATGTATTAAAAAGACAAAGTGAAATATGACATGGTCCTAAGTATCAGAGCCTTTGCTGTGACTCTCATATATTGAACTCAGGTGCGTCCATTTCTTCTGATCATCCTTCAGATGGTTCTACACCTTCATCTGAGTCCAGCTGTCTTTGATGATACTGATTGGACTTGATGAGGAAAGACACACACCTGTCTGTATAAGACCTTACAGCTCACAGTGCATGTTAGAGCAGATGAGGATCATGAGGTCAGAGGAGCTGCCTGAAGAGCTCAGAGACAGAACTGTGGTAGTAATACTTATAACTACAGCAGCTGTGCATACACAACACTTCATATCTAATGTTGTAGATTCAAGTAATACATGTATGAACATAAGCTGTAATATCATGAAACACTAAACTGTTATTCTGCTCCTAAAAGTCTGAGAGTTTATACTCTGTTGTTCTGTTCCAGCTGCTGGAGGAGAACATTGTCAGGTTTGTGAAGGATGAGCTGAAGAAGATCCAGAAGCTCCTGAGTCCAGATTACCCAGAATGCTCAGAGAGTCAGAGGGAGGATGAGGAGGATGAAGAGCAGAGGAGCAGCAGAGAGTCATTAGTGCAGATCACAGTGCACTTCCTGAGGAGGATGAAGCAGGAGGAGCTGGCTGAGCGTCTGCAGAGCAGTAAGAGGATTTAAGAGCTTTAACATGATGGAAAGAGGAAATGAAGTTTACATTTACACACTCTGCTGTTAATATGATGCAGACATCTGTGAATTCTTCTGACTGAAAACACAAACTGTTTGTCTACAACTGATGAACAGATTTCATGGAGACAGAAAATATTTATTTGACACATTTATTGTATTGTTCACTTATTAATGACATTTATTGTTTGTTCAGGAACTCCTGCTGCAGAGTGTGGACGTAAACTCAAGTCTAACCTGAGGAAGAAGTTCCAGTGTGTGTTTGAGGGGATCGCTAAAGCAGGAGAGCCGACCCTTCTGAACCAGATCTACACAGAGCTCTACATCACAGAGGGAGGGACTGCAGAGGTCAATGAGGAACATGAGGTCAGACAGATTGAAGCAGCATCCAGGAAAGCACACAGACCAGAAACAAGCATCAGACCAGAAGGCATCTTTAAAGGCTCACCTGGAAGACAGGAACCAATCAGAACAGTGATGACAAAGGGAGTGGCTGGCATCGGGAAAACAGTCCTAACACAGAAGTTCAGTCTGGACTGGGCTGAAGACAAAGGCAACCAGGACATCCAGTTCACATTTCCATTCACTTTCAGAGAGCTGAATGTGCTGAGAGAGAGAAAGTTCAGCTTGGTGGAACTTGTTCATCACTTCTTCACTGAAACCAAAGAAGCAGGAATCTGCAGCTTTCAGCACCTCCAGGTGGTCTTCATCTTTGATGGTCTGGATGAGTGTCGACTTCCTCTGGACTTCCAGAACACTGAGACCCTGACTGATGTCACAAAGTCCACCTCAGTGGATGTGCTGCTGACAAACCTCATCAGGGGGAAGCTGCTTCCCTCTGCTCGCCTCTGGATAACCACACGACCTGCAGCAGCCAATCAGATCCCTCCTGACTGTGTGGACGTGGTGACAGAGGTCAGAGGGTTCACTGACCCACAGAAGGAGGAGTACTTCAGGAAGAGGTTCAGAGAGGAGGAGCAGGCCAGCAGGATCATCTCCCACATCAAGACATCACGAAGCCTCCACATCATGTGCCACATCCCAGTCTTCTGCTGGATCACTGCTACAGTTCTGGAGGACATGTTGGAAACCAGAGAGGGAGCGGAGCTGCCCAAGACCCTGACTGAGATGTACATCCACTTCCTGGTGGTTCAGACCAAAGTGAAGAAGATCAAGTATGATGGAGGAGCTCAGACAGATCCACAGTGGAGTCCAGAGAGCAGGGAGATGATCCAGTCTCTGGGAAAACTGGCTTTTGATCAGCTGCAGAAAAGAAACCTGATCTTCTATGAGTCAGACCTGACAGAGTGTGGCATCGATATCAGAGCAGCCTCAGTGTACTCAGGAGTGTTCACACAGATCTTTAAAGAGGAGAGAGGCCTGTACCAGGACAAGGTGTTCTGCTTCATCCATCTGAGCGTTCAGGAGTTTCTGGCTGCTCTTCATGTCCATCTGACCTTCATCAGCTCTGCTGTCAACCTGCTGGAAAAACAAAAAAGAACATCTCTGTTGTCTAAAGTCTTTAGAGACAAAAGACACAAACCTGAACTAAAACACCTCCACCGGAGTGCTGTGGACAAGTCCTTACAGAGTCCAAGTGGACACCTGGACTTGTTCCTCCGCTTCCTCCTGGGTCTTTCACAGGAGACCAATCAGACTCTTCTACGGGGCCTGCTGACACAGACAGGAAGTAGCTCACAGACCAATCAGGAAACAGTCCAGTACATCAAGGAGAAGATCAGTGAGAATGTGTCTGCAGAGAGAAGCATCAATCTGTTCCACTGTCTGAATGAACTGAATGATCCTTCTCTAGTGGAGGAGATCCAACAGGCCCTGAGATCAGGACGTCTCTCCACAGATGAACTGTCTCCTGCTCAGTGGTCAGCTCTGGGCTTCATCTTACTGTCATCAGAAGAAGATCTGGAGGTGTTTGACCTGAAGAAATACTCTGCTTCAGAGGAGGCTCTTCTGAGGCTGCTGCCAGTGGTCAAAGCCTCCAACAAAGTTCTGTAGGTGGATTTATGAACCATTTCAAACATGGTTGATTTTTATATGAACAATAAAACATTGACTTTGTGTTCAATCTTTTTTTTTCTCAGACTGAGCAGCTGTAACCTCTCAAAGAGAAGCTGTGAAGCTCTGTCCTCAGTTCTCAGCTCCCAGTCCTCTAGTCTGAGAGAGCTGGATCTTAATAATAACGAGCTGCAGGATTCAGGAGTGAAGCAGCTGTCTCGTGGACTGAAGAGTCCAGACTGCAGACTGGAGACTCTCAGGTCAGGATCCAGCTTTTTGATCATCAATTAAATTCTGCTTCATGTTCATGTTGAAGATCTGTTGGATTTTCCTTCTTTCTTCTTGAGTTCATGACATGTTTTGTACCTCCAGTCTGTCAGGTTGTCTGATCACACAGGAGGGCTGTGCTTCTCTGGCCTCGGCTCTGACCTCCAACCCCTCCTATCTGAGAGAGCTGGACCTGAGCTACAATCATCCAGGAGACTCAGGAGTGAAGCTGCTGTCTGCTTTACTCAACAGTCCAGATTGTAGTCTGGACTCTCTCAGGTACACAGAGACCACAGAGCATGAGTCCTCCTCAGTCTGTCAGTTTAGCTCATATATCCACAGCTGTTGATGGATGGACTGAAACTGCAGAGAAGAAATAATCACTGATCCCTGATGTTCATCTTCCTCCATCATTAAGTGTCCATCATGTTAACTTCACATTTCTTTATACACGTTCTTCATGTCAAACTACATACAGACTGATTTTCAGTCACACTTAGTGCAGATCAAATACAAAATGATGCCCTACTTATTAATGTCCTCAGCTGTAAGAACCACTGAATTATTTCCACAAACAAATGTTCCTGAAACAATCCATATGTGAAGCTTCAGAGGAGACAACAACACAATGGTAGAAGGAGGAGTTCCTTCAGTCAGAGACAGAGAGCAGGGAGACACTACAATATTATCACTGTAAAAACTACACACAGACATGAGTGAATGTATTTATATGAAGTGTGTCAGAAACTTTTCCATCCATGACACATGTGAACCAGGCTTGTGTTTGCATATAGAGTGAAAAGAACAAACAGTCAGAGACAGTGTGGCTTGTTTGCTGCTTTGGATAAATGCACAATGCTGAGATCAAACCTACACTGTTGCTGCATGAAGAGGATTTTACAGTAAAGCACTGACAGAGAGCAATATTTCACAGAATGGAGGACATGAATAAACACAGAGCAGATCAGGAGAGACTCTTCTGGAGTCGACACAGATGAGTTTCAGTCTGTTTGTGTGTCTCTGACAAACTGAGGAACTCTGCTTCATGTTGATCAGCAGTTTGGACTCATGTTGGTTAGAAAATCATTCTGACTGTGTTTCTTCCTGCAGGGTGGAGCATGGTGGAGAGCAGAGGTTAAAACCTGGGCTGAGAAAGTGTAAGTTTGACTCAGTCTTTCCTCATGTTATTGTGCATGAGTCAGTGTTCTATCAGTCCATCAGAGCTGTTGTAGCGCAGCCTCGGCGGTTGGATTTCTTTGGTGTTTACTGGAGTTTATTACTCCCCAGCAGGAGTTTTAGGTTCCAGCTTTGTCATTGGTTTTCCTTTTTTCTCTTGTTAGGGAGCTTTAGTGTGTTGTAGTGTCTCTGTGTTTGTTTGGGCACTGCTCAGCTCTGAGTTCATGAACTGCAGCCTAACACTGAAACCAGCCTGTGTAGCTGCCGATCTGAGAGTGGGGACGAGTGGGGAGGTGCAGACATGCTGTGTGTGGGTTTCCCCTCAGCCTGGGACATAACAGAGACAACCAAAGCAGACAAAGGACAAAATCCAATAAGAGACCACAAAGGGTTGAAAAGGTCCAAACACAGGAATAAACAGCTCCACAGTCCAAAAGCAGACAGGACTCAGACACAAAGAATCTCATCCAAAGGGTCAGACTGGACTGATGGACTGAAGAGTGAAGACACTGAGACACTGAGCTGTGAGCAGCATTATTAGGGTTAGGGCGAGAAATGCCACTGTTTAAGAAAACGAGTTACCACCAAAATAAGTTTCACACGGGGTCTCTGTTTAAAGTTTGTAATCAATTAGTAACAAAACACGTTATCCGCCATGTTTCCCTGCACCGCTTCTTCCCTTTTTTCCCAATCTGCTACAAACACCCTGATTTTCAGCACAATGCAGCATTTCCATTCAACCAATCATGGGGCAGCTTTCCAACTGTCATGGCGGCGCCCTGTCAGTAGGTAGAAAGCATGTCCAGTCGTCTTTTAAATGAGTGTTTTAGCTATCTGAAATGAATAACTTTGACAGTATCCATGAGGCAGTCCTCTTTTCTTCCATGGGAAAAAAGCGGAAGCCTTCCATACAGAATCCCGAAACTCAGCTGGAGGGAAAATACCAGCCATTTCCTGTTCGCATACTAAAGAGAAAAACTTTTGTCATGCGGATCAACTGACAGCCGGCGATAATAATATTATTAGAAATAGATATATAACTACATGTTAGGCGGGACAGCTAAAACCAGTTAAACAAGCTTTTACTGACAGCTCTGAACAGACCACATTAACTTATCATTCATTTTAGTGCAGCCGCCACAACTTCCATTTCACAAACCATTTTTTTAATCTTAATTTATTATATTTCCTTTTATTTTGCTTTTTGCTTTCTTCTTCCATTTCGACTTGTCCTGAAACTTCGGCCTTCGCTGTCAACCTTCCTTTTCTTACTCACACTTGCCATTTTAGAAATGGGCAATAAAAAAAACACAGATCACTGGCAAAACAGGGTGGTGAGAGTTTGACCATGTTTGCTGCCATCTTGTGGTGAAATGTTAAATATATATAAATAATAATCATTTTTAAACGTGTGATTTCATCCTGTGGACAACAGTACTGGTGGCATATTATGACAATATTGATTTTATGACAGAGGCTTCGGCCCAGTGAACATATGAACTGGACTTTTGGTCTGTTCTACAGGAAAAACCCTCAATGATAATGCACCAACAATCCCAACCAAAGAAAGGAACATAAGGACAGAAGAACCAAACAGGAAAGAAAATAGAAATAACTATTGTATATATAACCTAGAAAATTTCACAAGACATTTTGAGTGGGCCAATGCGCGCTCACCCACACTCTGCTGCCGGTCCGCCCCATTATATACCACCAAACCTCATTCCTGATCACCGGCATATGTGAAAGATGCCACTGATGACATTTCATGCTTTTACAGTGTTTCTGATTGGTTTTATATAAGGTTTAATAGGCCCCAAGCTTCTCCATTCATTCTGAATGGAGGAATCCTAAAGATGTGGATGTGACTTTGGCTGCTATTTTATGAAGTTTGGTAAAAGACATGAACATGAGGACTCAGTATGATAAAGTCCAACTCCTTATGAGCAGTTTGCAGTTGAAATGAATATTCTGTGTAGAGGCATGCCAGACTGATAGGCTTCCAAAGTTAGCTGGGTTTTGTCAGTGATCTCACCAGTTTCCCATTATTTCCTATGAGGGGGGTTAGGTCAGCTTAAGTGGCTTGCCTGTCAAAACAAAAAGTGGCACAGACATGGGGACTCAATATGTCAGAGGTCTAATGTTTATCTACATTTTACACTTTGAATGAAGGTTCTGTGTGAAAGCATGCCCAAACACCATGCCTTCAAAGTTTTGACAGTGATTTGATGCCTGTGGGGAGGGTCGATCGCAGTTTTTCTGGATTTTTTCAAACACCGTTTATCCGATCGACACCAAACCTCAGAGGGTAGTAGTCCTGACCGAGCCGGTCGATTTGATGTATAATTTGTAGGGGTGGCTAGTGCTAGTTAGCTGTGTAATGAATTAGAGGCTTTTATTTTGAAAATCAGTGTGCGTCTGTGTAAGTGTGTGTGTCTGTGTGGGGGGGGGGGGGGGACACTCCCTAATGCATGTTAAAACATGTTTAAGTGTTTTATTTTGAAAATCTACACGTCAGCCATATCCTGTTATTGTGCAGGGTCTTTTATTTTGAAAATCCATGTTTGTGTGTCTGTGTGTTGGCAGGTGTGTATAGTGTGTGTCTGCATATTTCTGGGTGGCTTGTATGTAGTTTACCAGGCCTAGTAAGGTCTGTAATGATTTGGAGGCTTTTATTTTGAAAATCAGTGTGTGTTTGTGTGTGTGAGTGTAGTTGTGTATGTTCCTGTATGGTTGTGTGTGTGTGTGTGTGTCTGCCTCTGTATGGATCAATACAGTGAAGTTACATTGGTTTGAATGAACCCAATGCGTTGTTAATGGGAGCGGCCATCTTTGATGATGTCATCAGAGAAGTCAGTCAGAGCACCTGTGGAGGTTACCATGGAAACGGCTCCCTCAGTTTTCGGCTTCCTGGTTTTGTGACTTTTGCCTTTTTTCTCTCTCTCTCCCCATTCACCGTCTATGTCGTTCGCCCACTGGTTTTTTGCGATTTACGTGAAAACCGTACGTCGGAACGGAAAGAAAAGTCACAGCACAGGTGTCCCGGTACAGCCGGACGTCCTGTAAAAGTTTCAGGTCGCTCACATTAAAGCTGTGGGACTAGTTCTGCTGAAAATGTGTCCAGAAGAAGGAGAATAATACAGAAGCGGAATAAGTATTTACAATAGTAACAGTGGAACAATATCAGGATAGATCAGGAGGTCTGAGTCTGGTCTTTCAGTCCAGATCCTCCTCCAGACTCTGATGAAGGAGCTTTTGGATGATGCTCTTTATCCAATGATACAGTTGATGCTGCTGTTCTTCTCATGTTCTAAATGTGTCGTCTGTCTTTACTCACATTGCTGCAAATATCCAGTTTGTGTTTGAACACAAAGCTGATAGTTGTGTGTTTGTTCATTCAAACATTAGTGACAAAAAGTCTGATGATAAACTTTGTATGAATGAACAACACATCAGTCAGTAAAGACAGAATGAAGCCATCAGATGTGTCAGATGATAAACTGCAGCTGTGTCTTTTTCTCTCCATCAGATTTCTGTCAACTTGAAGTCAACACAAACTCAGTGCACACAAAGCTCAAACTGTCTGACAACAACAGGAAGGTGACACGTGTGGAGGAGGAGCAGCCATATCCTGATCATCCAGACAGATTTGACTGGTGTCTTCAGCTGCTGTGTAGAAATGTTCTGACTGGTCGCTGTTACTGGGAGGTCGAGTGGAGAGGAGGGGTTCATATATCAGTGAGTTACAGAAGAATCAGAAGGAAAGGAAACAGTGCTGACTGCATGTTTGGAGGAAACAATCAGTCCTGGAGTCTGTTCTGCTCTGATCGTTATGGTTACTCTGTCCGTCACAATAACAGAGAAACATCCATCTCCTCCTCCTCTGTCTCTCACAGAGCAGCAGTGTATGTGGACTGTCCTGCTGGCACTCTGTCCTTCTACAGAGTCTCCTCTGACACACTGATCCACCTCCACACCTTCAGCACCACATTCACTCAGCCTCTACATGCTGGGTTTGGGTTCTGGTCTCCTGGTTCCTCAGTGAGTCTGTGCTGTGTGTAGAAGCAGAGTGTGTGGAAGTGACAGCAGCTTCAACTTTGTGCTTTAAATGTTGATGATGTTTCACTTTCATTTGAATCACTGACTGTGATTTCAGGTCAGAACATGTTTTTGTCTTAGAAGCAGTGAAATGAAGAATGTGAAGCTGAATTTATGATCATGAACTTTGACATGTCCTCACAAATGAAACCCTTACATTAAGAAATGCATGATTCCATGTTGTTATGGCTCTGATATTAAAATGTAGTATTATAATAGGAGTTAATGGACCTAAGTGGAAAACACCATTTAAACTGCTGCAATACAAACACTAATAACTCCAACTCAATATTTTGGATAAACTTTGACATGACAGATATAAAATAATGCCTGAGCCTCCCAACTTGTAAAATAACTTGTCTGTCCGTTCTTTCTCTGCTCGCTCTCTCTCTCTCTCTCTCCCTCTCTCTCTCCCTCTCTCTCTCCCTCTCTCTCTCTCTCTCCCTCCCTCTCCAGCCTCATAGTTCATCACGTGAACTATACTTTATACTATACTACAGTAAACAGTCCAGAAACAACATTCAATCAAAGCGTTTAGTTTACAGCGCCTCGTATCAACAGGACGTCATGTTTGTAAATATAAAACTCATTTTTTTAATGCCGCTATCACTACTAGCATTTTAAAACTCTCCAACTACTGCTCTTTACTTACATTTAAATGTGAATTCGGCACTCCTGCCGCTGCCGCTTGCTTGGTCCGTCATTGTACTATTGGACAAAAAGTAGGCCCGCAAAGCATTGTGGGATATTTAAGGCCACGAAGGATGGTAGCGATGCATCCTCCAAATTCAGGCAAAAGGAGGACGCATTTGGAGGACGCATTTGAAGGACCCTTCGACTTTTGGCGAATTGGGACAGCCTTCGCGCAGCTTTGTGACGTAAGCGGCCTTAAAATGCGCACTCCGAAGGATGCAGACCCTGAAATGAGACACAGCTATTGTCAGACAGGCTAAGACACACAGCAGCAAAAGAGGTGAATGTAGAATCTTATATCACACAGAAAACCACACCACAGTCAGATCTTTGACATAGTACAGCTCCTAGTTTGCCAATCAATATAAATAAAAATAGGCTAACCCACACACTAGCATCAATATTACTAAGTAAAGAGGGACTGATTATCCACAGACATCTGTCAGCCATTTTGTAAGCCTGAAAACCTTCTATCAGAAAAAAGATGGCTGACATGGAAGCACAAGCAGCTCAGTATGTGATTAATACAATTTCAGGATCATCGGTGCTGTGCATAGGTGTCAGGCAGCTCAATTTACAACAGCATAGCATACAAAAAGTAACAAATATGAATCAGCATGGCTGCAAAATAAACACAGGTCAAGAAACAACCATCACCATGATGCATATAGGTCACACTGATGGTGTGTGAGTGACCCTGTTAGCAGACTGGGAGCTGTACTTGTTATTTAAAGTTCATTACTAATCCAGGACTTCTGTTAATTACTCACAAACACAGAAAGGTCCCTGCAATCTACAACCACATATCAATGAGCTAAAAAAGGCTAACCCACACATGAGCATCCATGTTACTACTACAAAGAGGCAGCTGATTATCCACAGTCCACACACAGAAACAAAATGGCTGACATGGGAGCACAAGACAAAATGGCTGCCAGAGGCCATGACTGACAAAGTTCAGATCACGTCTTCTGTAGACAGCCTCACTGCTTAATGTAATGAACAGCATAACACAAAAACAAGTCTGAAGCAGCATAGAGGCAAAGTCAGCACAAACCAACAACAACCAGCAGGTGCATTCTCACAGCTTTAGTCTGTCCCTCAGCCACATTACACACGTACTATAAACACCAGTCTGTCAACCTGATTTAAATCGTATAAACTGCCAGTGATGAAAGAGTGAAGCACACATTTGCATCAGAAGCAGCAGAACAACACACAACACACACAAGAACTACATCTGTCAATTAGTAAAAAGGCTGTCCCACATATTAATGCTACCAAGGTGATGACAGTGTGCTTTAACACAGCACTCATCATCTATGGCCTCTCCTTATTACACTTTCAGTCACAACACACTGCACTAACCACAGTAACCAAACATGGCAGACCACAGTCATTTACCCAGTCACAGCTGCACTGATGCTTTTACACTGTCCCACACAACTTCATTCATTGAGAGCATTATAGCACCAAAGCAGCACATTAATATGAAACCACACATGATTAGGACTCACTGACCCTGTTAGCCTTTCACATGCAGCAAAATATCAATGCATCTTCAAACAATTAAGCAACATATTTCCCCCACTGAGGTATCACTAATTACTGGCACTTGTTATAGACAACAGAAAAACAAAAGAAATAGATAATCTAATTTTTTGTCAGCAATAACAGTGATTTCAGTAAGCAACATAAAAGGTTGTAATGTGTCCACACAACCAGTTAGGGGAACTACTCATTTTGATAACTATGTGTCATAGGGCAGACTGGGCACCAAGTCAACAGAGAGGCTGGTAAATGGATGATAATGAAAGGCAATATTTGTTCATGTATGCCATGTATTTTACCGTGTGAATCTAGCTTACTTTAGTTTAATGTTACTCAGCCCGTCATTAATGGATGGGCTTAGGTTAACAGACAGCAGCTAACTAACAAGCCAGTGCACTGACATCGTGACTGATTGTTTTAATGTATACCTAATAGACCATCAAGAAATTAAAAAAAAACTCACTACCTGAGCAACCTGTGTGGGTTGTAGACACCGCCTCATGCTACCTCTAGGGCTGAGAGCACTGACAAAATGCAAAAGTGAGCAAACATCAGGCAGAAAGGATGAGAGCAGAGAACTGGTCTGTGGTCAGCACCTGACTCACAGTCAGTGTTGATCCTAACTGGACAGGCTGAGTCCACAGAAGTGTGGCTGACCTGGAGTTACATTGTGGTGTTCAAGTGATCCTGTATCTTTTTGAGCAGTGTATTGGGCTGTGTATAAATGAGTGGTGAGAAATTTCTTTTATTGCAGGTGCATTGAAAAGTAGATTTTTAAAAATTGGATACACTGAAACTCGTCCTAATGGTAAATTTTTTATTTTAATCTCATTGTTCCATTAAAAATAATGTATCAAAATCAATGTCGTTATCAATTTTTGACCAAGTCAAGGCTAAAACCTCATTTTAACACATTGAAAATTATAACGAACAATCGTTAGGTGTGAAGCTGCTGAACAGATGCACGTTTGAACAGTGGGCTGTAGTTTATTTTTCCAGCACAAAGGAGGTGGTGTGGAGGAGGAGGTGGAGGAGGAGAAGGAGGAGGAGGAGAAGGTGGAGGAGGTGTGGAGGAGGAGAAGAAGGTGGAGGAGGTGTGGAGGAGAAGAAGGTGGAGGAAGTGTGGAGGAGAAGAAGGTGGAGGAGGTGTGGAGGAGAAGAAGGTGTGGAGGAGAACGAGAAGGAGGTGTGGAGGAGGAGAAGGTGGAGGAGGTGTGGAGGAGGAGACGGTGGAGGAGGTGTGGAGGAGAAGGAGGTGTGGAGGAGGAGGAGGTGTGGAGGAGGAGAAGGTGGAGGAGAAGGAGGTGTGGAGGAGAAGGAGAAGAAGGTGGAGGAGAAGGAGGAGGAGGTGTGGAGGAGAAGAAGGTGGAGGAGGTGTGAAGGAGAAGGAGGAGGAGGTGTGGAGGAGAAGAAGGTGGAGGAGGTGTGAAGGAGAAGGAGGAGGTGGTGTGGAGGAGGAGGAGGAGGTGTGGAGGAGGAGAAGGTGGAGGAGGTGTGGAGGAGGAGAAGGTGTGGAGGAGAAGGAGGAGGAGAAGGTGGAGGAGGTGTGGAGGAGGAGAAGGTGGAGGAGGTGTGGAGGAGAAGGAGGAGGAGGGGGTGTGGAGGAGAAGGTGGAGGAGGTGTGGAGGAGGAGAAGGTGTGGAGGAGGAGGAGGTGGAGGAGGTGGTGTGGAGGAGGAGAAGGAATAAAGAGTGCTTGATAGATGTGACATGTGACATCATCACACGGTCTGTGTTTGATGACTGGACACAGAACCAGATGGGTCTCTGTTGGCCACTCTTCCTTCCACCTGTATTTTTCTTTAGTCACCACTTTGTAAGAGTTACCTGTAAATGTGTTAAATAATATCAATAAACCACAACCAGAGCATTGTCCCTCACTGAAACTGATTTCATTTTGCACTTATTAGAACAAGTAACCATCAACATCAACAAACATCAACAAACGGTAAAATATTTCATATTCAAACATTACATTCAAACCGTCAAACATTAACGGTGCTTCAGCCCCGCCCTGACCGAGCTGCGGCGGCCACGCCCAGCTCTTCTTTGGTCTGGCCCAGCGTGCGAGGCATCTTCTTGCTTCTGCTGTCCTCCAGCTCCTCCAGCTCCCACCCCAGCGGTGGTGGTCCCCCCTCCCTGGTGGTGGGTGTTCTTCACGGGTTTCGTTTGGAGTGTAGTGTCACAGGTGTAGTTTGATTCCTCTTGGTTTGTCCCTCTGCCCTGGTGAGCCTCAGTCTTGTCAGTATTTTTTAAAATTTATTTTGCAGGGCCATCCCAACCCATCTCACCTACTGAACTGGCAACGTATTTTATAACTAATTTTAAACATGGTATATGGATCCTACTCGTTTTGTAATTAAATAAATCTTCTTTTTATGGTACCTGACCCTTGCCCTGTGTGTGAGTCAAACCTGTGTGCCCTTGTTTTCATTTCCCGGGTTGAGGCCCTCGCCTCCCCGGGTGGCGTTGTTAGCACCCTTTTCCCCTCCCCTCCTGAGCTCCGTCACATACTCAACACCAACCGATATTTTGAACATGTAAAAATTCAGGGCTCACTGCAGATTTCCAGTCGGGTTACAGAGACGCTCCTTGACACGGACATGTGCGGGTTTGCACCACTGTTCACTCACATATAGCACAATCCCTCCTCTCTTCTTCTTACCGCTGCCAGTCACATCTCTGTCCACCCGTATGGTCACAAAGCCGGGGGCAGCGACGGAGGTTTCCGGGATGTCTGAGTGCAGCCATGTCTCCATAAAACACCTTTTTTTAATAAGCTGCACTCACGAGAATCCTCGTGCCCCTCGTACCGTTAATGCAGCGCCGCGCCCTGGTGCTGCTGAGAAGGGGTCCAGGAGTTTATGCTTTGTTTTTCTTTGTTTGTTTGTTTATTCTGGGGCCCCTGGTAGTGCGCCAGAGAACCAGGAAGGACAGCAGGCAGCTCACCGGGGAGGCCGCACTTTACCTTGCACACACACACAGACAAATCTTGTCAAGACCGCAGTGCCTGTCTTTAGCATTCCTTGTCCATACTTACCTGTAGGGTCTTAACCAAGACCTGTGTGCACGTGTCTGTGTGTGTGTGTGTGTTCGCACTACTCGGTGCTCAGGCCCTAACAAAGGTGGGGGATGTAGCTCAGTGGTAGAGCGCATGATTTGCATGTATGAGGCCCTGGGTTCAATCCCCAGCATCTCCAAGGTCATCTTATGCTCCTCTGTCAGCTCAAAGAGTTAATTGTTTACACCTAACAAGTCCGATGTGCTTCATCTGGTCAAGTTCAGTAGAACTGATGGAGCCACTTGGGCTACGTTCAGTCTGCAGACTAATGCGACCTGTATCTGATATTGTCATGACAGTGTGAACAGCTCAATTCCGATTTTTTATTATACGACCCAGGTCACTTTCATATGTGGTCCTAAATCAGATACGTATCAGATATTTTGCAATGCGACCTCAGTCTGAACGGCTATGGGGCATATATCTGACTTTTGCGTCAGTGAAAGGTGACAGGCGTCACAATTCTGCGACACAGGAGCGGGCAGACAAGCTGTGTTGTTAGCAACAAGCGCCTGTTGCCAGGAAGTAGAGCCCAACTCCAACGCACGGCTCACAGATGAGGGAGATGTCGACTGTCTTGCTGTGAAAGTGACACAGAAAGGCGCCTGCAGATGTATTCAAAGGTTCTCGTCATTCTGAAGTTATGAATGTTGAATGTTATGAATGAAGTCAGTGTCGCTAAAAGCAGTCACATCACTGTCCCACCACTCCGCACCCACACGCATCTCTGTACAGACGCTGCAGCTACTGCGCTATTCCTTCTCAGCATTCTTCTTGATATTATTTGAATGTAATTATGTTGGCTACTCTCGGACATTAACGTAAACAAAGCCACACAAGCACACATTGTGTGACGTCGTGTCCTCTTCTGCGCATGCGGGTCACTTCAGGGCCACAGTCCGTTCACACAGGAGAGTGGTAGCAGTCGCATATTATTTTGTAAACACCAAAAAATTGGATTTCACCAAAAAATCCTAATTGAGCATTAAGACCTGCAGTCTGAACGTAGCCTTGGAGAAGTGGCGAAACGTGTTCAAAAAACAATCCTTCAGTCCAGGTGTCTCGATGTAAACTCCTGAATAAACTGAGTTGTTCTCAGCTAACCAACGTGCAGCAGCTGATCAATGAACACAGCTGCACTGCTTCCTGAACCAAACTGGGCCAGCTCTCCTCCTGCAGCCGCTTTTTCAGTGTGACTTTAGTATGAACACACCTTACGCAAGCAGGGACATGCTTGGAAGAGTGACTTTCACCCAGACCCACCTCCACCACATATAAACCATTTTTCCCACCAAACAGTTAGAACTGATGAAGCTGCTTGGAGGAGCAGAGAAACGTCTTCAAGAAAAACTTGAAAAAGAAAAAAGAAAAAAAAGTCCAGACGCTCTCTATGAACATGACCTGGATGACATGTAAATATACAGTGTGCTCTTTGTAATCTGTATTCTGGCTCTAAAACAAGTGCCCCTTGTGAGGGTTGAAGTCACAATCTTCAGCTTATGAGACTGACTCGCTGCCTACTGCACTAACGAGGCTCAGAAAGAGGTGAAACATGGTCTTATTTCTTTTTCTTTTTTACCAATGTGCCAATGTGAATTAAAAAATGATTAAAATTATATACACTATTATTTATTTAATAGTTGTGATTGAGATATATATTTAGTTTTCTTCAACATTCATCATTCATCTAATGCAGCTACAGTATCTCTTCTCTCATCTTCCTCACCTCTCTTCCTCTGCCTCAGTGTCTCCTCTCTTTCTAAAGCTGAGCTCCAGCTGACAGACTTTTCATCCTGTCTGTTACAGTTTTAGCTGTATGCAGATATCATCCTGGCAGACAATGGTCCACTATAGCAGGATAATAACAATACATTTTAAATGGGCGTTCGTCATGTAACCATGTTCTATAACTCCTTAAACCAGCTGACTGCTGGTTTAAGGCAGAGTGACTCAGCCTTCATGGATGAACCACACAGGTCAGATGATACTGTCCTCAGACCTGCTGTTCAGTCTGTTATGATGCTACGAGCACGTCACGCCCCCTCCCTGAACATGACCGGCTCGTTATCATCACTCATTCAGGTCAACAGCAAAATTAGCAAAACCCACATAGTAGCAACAAATCCTGCTCCTCCGCTACATGTTCACCTGAACTGTGGGTTCTGCTGTTCAGCAGCAAAACATCTTTAAACACTGTCTGTCTGTTTGTGTGAGGCTGCAGTGAGAGGGCTGTATGAGTTCTGCACACACGTTTCAAATTAAGATTAAGAATTTTCAATACTTTAAGGGCCTTCATTTTCCCACTATTGATTTATCAACTTTTAATACTGTTTAAGACCCCGCGGACACCCTGACTTCAAATGTCACTTTGTATAACAACTTCGTGCTGTGAAACTGAAAGTGTAATGTATTTTATTGTGTCAGCCTGAAACCATTCAACCATGTGTGGTCGAACGAGACTACACTAGTGTGCATGTGCATGGAGATCCAAATCCCAAACAATCCATGAACCAATAACACACACCGCAATTCATTTTATTCACCACTAGATGTCCTACTCGAGCACTGTGTCAGAGAGTGATAAGAGAAGATAAGATAAGATAAAACAGTGGAGACTGCGACCTGAACGCAGCGCCTTGGACCGCTCGGCCATCCTGACATGAACAGCATGCTGTCCACAACAAGTTTGGAAAAGCTCAAGGATGAACACTTAATAAACAATCTGAAATCTTCACTGACACTGAAGTGGACAGACTGAGAGTGTGTCTGTCTATGCTATCTCAACAAGTCTTGAGCCAGAGATGAGATTTTTCATCTGGTCACCACATGATGAATCATTCTGACTATTGTAGTACCTTGAGATCTGCCTTTCCCAGGTGTTTTGTCCTTAAGGTGAAGCAGTCTCTGCCTCAGGGTGAAACTGGGTTTGAAATGTGCTGGGACGTTTTATCCTTTGCCTCCTCATTGCACACCAGTTGTTCTCGGCCCAGCAATTTTAAAATGACAGTTTTTGGAAGTGTCAGATGGACTGTGCCAGGGTTTGGTCCTCAGACATGGAGGAGCATAAAGTGATCTTGGAGATGAAAGAACCGTTGTTGGCAGGATTCGAACCTGCGCAGGGAAACCCCAACGGATTTCAAGTCCATCGCATTAACCACTCGGCCACAACAACTAGGAAAAGGTAACAATGAAGAGTCTGATGACCCAGGTTGGTTCTGTCAATGAGTGCATGGTCTTGTCCAGGTTGTCCTGTCCAGTTTGGTGTTGGCGCTCCTTTACTTGTTTCCATTTCATTCGAAGGTAAATCTGCGCCGACCAGAGTCTCCGTTTGACAGACAGCTATCACAGAAAGTTAAAAGTTAAAAGTCAAAATTCCAGAATGAAAAGAAATCTAGAATAAGTGGCAGCATTCCAGTATAGACATCAGTATTCCAGAATGATAGGCAGAATTCCCTGCTCTCACTAATTTTAATTAATTTAATTTGAAGTAATTGCTGCTCTCACTGACACTTCTATCAGCAGTATTACTACACAGCTGGCTGCATGGCAGTGAATGACATGCTGATTACAAACACAAGTCCACTGTGATGGTTCACTTAGACAGGCACTGAAATGTTCTTCTTTGTGGAGCCTCTTCCAAACCATGATCTGACAACTACTAAACATCCAAGACATGAACAATAAAAATCAACCTTTCATTCATGTTAGGCTGAAAACACATCAGAAGAGTCTTCGTCACTTTGTGAGATCAGTGAGGAAGAGTATGTTCCTCAAACAGAAAGTGAGACTTCAGTAGATGTCAGACAGCACAAGAGAAGCAGAAAGACTGATGTGAAGCATCAAGGTATCATGCTGAAGGTTAGTTCATACTTTTAGACCTTCCTCACTTTGTGAGGCCTCAAACAGTCTTTATGCTGCTAAATATTGTATTAGACAAATGGAAAAGAATCATTGTTGTGCTAATATCACAGATGGATAGCATCTCCATCACAGTCTAATATAATGTTGTGGTCCAGGTGCTCCTAAAGCTGTCAGAAGATGCCATCTTTCAGTGTCTCCTTGAAGCCTGTGTAGACGAATGTATGGAGAGCAGCAGCAGCTTTGTTGTGAATCACAGCTCTCAGTCCTTGTAAATGATTGGAATGCATGTAGTGCTGTTTATTTCCACATTGTCCTGTTTAGCTGTCCAGGAGACTTACAGGCACACAGGTCAAATGAACAGTAACACTTTGGATTTGTGGGATCAACACTCAAACTGCAGCAAAGACAAAAACAATGTCTCATTGTAGTAAGTTAGTCAATCAGCTACAAGCTGAATGTCTGTCCTGACCTGGACACATAAAACTTCTGTCTATGCACACAATTTACAGCCATAATCCCGGTGAGGACAGTTGTGTGTCTTTCCACTCTCGTTGTTGTACAGTAAGAAGCATGAGCTCAGGACATTTTCAGCAGTAAATTTGCTCTGTTCTAGTTCACCATTTTGTCTGGCTCTCTGCTTATGTTCTGCTTTGAACTGCTTGTTAAACATTTTGTATTTATTAGTTATATTTAACAAGAAAAAAGTTTTCTTGGATGTTTTGGATTGATTAGGCTGGAATGAATGGCTTGGAATAGCTGGTGGTCTCCTGGGCAGTGACAGCACGTCTTCAGGTTCTTCAAAGTCCACCTGAAAGCAGGTGAAGAAGTGATTTACAGCAGAGGAGTCAAAAGGCAAGGCAAAAATAATTATGTACAGAGGTACAAATACTGGAAGTACATGAAATGTACATATACACACATCTGGTTTTATCTTCATCTTTCTTGAACAGATTAGTCCCTAAAATAATGTGTTCAAATAAGGTTTAGCTGAAAATATTCCCCTCCGTGGACCGCCACCTTACTGTGGTGGAGGGGTTTGAGTGCCCAGATGCCCCCAGCAGGGTCTCCCAAGGCAAACAGGTCCTGGGTGATGGGCCAGACTAAGAGCGGTCCAAATACCCTTTATGATGGAAAGAAGAACAAGGACCGTGACGTCGCCCGGTATGGCACAGCCGGGGCCCCACCCTGGAGCCAGGCCCGGGGTTGGGGCTCGAATGCGAGCGCCTGGTGGCCGGGGGCGTGGGGCCGACCTCCCATGGGCCCACCACCGGTGGGAGGAACCGTAAGGGGCCGGTGCAGAGTGGATTGGGTGGCAGTCGAAGGCGGGGGCCTCGGCGACCTGATCACTGGACACAGAAACTGGCTCTGGGGACATGGAATGTCACCTCGCTGGGGGGGAAGGAGCTTGAGCTTGTGCGGGAGGCTGAGCGGTACCGACTAGATATAGTCGGGCTCGCCTCCACGCACAGCTCGGGTTCTGGAACCCAACTCCTTGAGAGGGGCTGGACTCTCTTCTATTCTGGAGTTGCCCATGGTGAGAGGCGGCGGGCTGGTGTGGGCTTGCTTATAGCCCCACAGCTTAGCTGCCATGTGTTGGAGTTTTCCCCAGTATGTGAGAGAGAGTCGCCTCCCTGCGCCTTCGGGTTGGGGAGAGGTCTCTTACTGTGGTTTCGGCGTATGCGCCGAACAGCAGTGTAGAGTACCTGACCTTCTTACAGTCTCTGGGAGGGGTGCTGGATAGCGCCCCAACCGGGGACTCTGTCATCTTGCTGGGAGACTTCAACGCCCACGTGGGCAGTGACAGTAACACCTGGAGAGGCGTGATTGGGAGGAACGGCCTCCCCGATCTGAACCCGAGTGGTGTTTTGTTATTGGACTTCTGTGCTGGGCATGGTTTGTCCATAACGAACACCATGTTCGAGCACAAGGTTGTCCATCGGTGCACCTGGCACCAGGACACCCTAGGCCGGAGGTCAATGATCGATTTTGTAATCGTGTCAGCTGACCTTCGGCCTTGTGTTTTGGACACTCGGGTGAAGAGAGGGGCTGAGCTGTCAACTGATCCCTACCTGGTGGTGAGTTGGATCCGTTGGCGGGGGAAGAGGCTGGACAGGCCCGGCAGGCCCAAACGTACTGTGCGGGTCTGTTGGGAGCGTTTGGCCGAACCCGCCGCTAAGGAGATCTTCAACTCCCACCTCCGGGAGAGCTTCACCCAGATTCTGAGGGAGGCTGGAGACATTGAGTCGGAGTGGGCCGTGTTTTCCACCTCCATTGTCAATGCAGCTGTCCAAAGCTGCGGCCGCAAGGCCTCTGGTGCCTGTCGTGGCGGCAATCCCCGGACCCGGTGGTGGACACCAGAGGTCAGGGATGCCGTCAAGCTGAAGAAGGAGTCCTATCGGGCCTGGTTGGCTTGTGGGACTCCTGAAGCAGCTGATAGGTATCGGCAGGCCAAGCGTGCTGCAGCGAGGGCAGTTGTAGAGGCAAAAACTCGGGCCTGGGAGGAGTTTGGGGAGGCCATGGAGGAGGACTATCGGTCAGCCTCAAAGAGATTCTGGCAAACCGTCCGGCGCCTCAGGAGGGGGAAGCAGTACTCTGCCAACACTGTACTCAGTGGGGGTGGGGAGCTGTTGACCTCGACTGAGGGGGTGGTTGGACGGTGGAAAGAGTACTTTGAGGGTCTCCTCAATCCCACCAACACGCCTTCTATTATGGAAGCGGAGGCTGATGACTCAGTGGTGGACTCGTTCATCACCTGTGCTGAAGTCGCCGAGGTAGTCAAAAAGCTTCGCCCTGGGTACCTTAAGTCTCTGGATGTTGTGGGGCTGTCTTGGTTGACACGCCTCTGCAACATCGCGTGGCAATCAGGGGCAGTGCCGCTGGACTGGCAGACCGGGGTGGTGGTCCCTCTTTTTAAAAAGGGGGACCGGAGGGTGTGCTCCAACTACAGGGGGATCACACTCCTCAGCCTCCCTGGGAAAGTCTACGCCAGGGTACTGGAGAGGAGAATTAGACCCATAGTCGAACCTCGGATTAAGGAGGAGCAATGTGGTTTTCGTCCTGGCCGCGGAACGCTGGACCAGCTCTATACCCTCCACAGGGTGCTGGAGGGTTCATGGGAGTTCGCCCAACCAGTCCACATGTGTTTTGTGGACTTGGAGAAGGCGTTCGACCGTGTCCCTCGCGGCATCCTGTGGGAGGTGCTCTGGGAGTATGGGGTCCGTGGCCCTCTGCTGAGGGCTGTTAGGTCCCTGTATGACCGGAGCAGGAGTTTGGTTCGCATTGCCGGCAGTAAGTCAGACCTGTTCCCAGTGCATGTTGGACTCCGGCAGGGCTGCCCTTTGTCACCGGTTCTGTTCATAATTTTTATGGACAGAATTTCTAGGCGCAGCGAGGGACCGGAGGGGATCCGGTTCGGGAACCATAGGATTTCATCTCTGCTTTTTGCGGATGATGTTGTCCTGTTGGCTTCATCGGGCCGGGACCTCCAGTGTGCACTGGGACGGTTTGCAGCCGAGTGTGAAGCGGCTGGGATGAGAATCAGCACCTCCAAGTCTGAGGCCATGGTTCTCGACCGGAAAAAGGTAGTTTGTCCTCTCTGGGTGGGAGGAGAGCTCCTGCCCCAAGTGGAGGAGTTCGGGGTCTCGTTCACGAGTGAGGGAAAAATGGAGTGGGAGATTGACAGACGGATCGGTGCAGCTTCCGCAGTAATGCGGTCGCTGTACCGGTCTGTTGTGGTGAAGAAGGAGCTGAGCCGGAAGGCGAAGCTCTCGATTTACCTGTCAATCTACGTTCCTACCCTCACCTATGGTCATGAGCTTTGGGTAGTGACCGAAAGAATGAGATCGCGAATACAGGCGGCCGAAATGAGTTTCCTTCGAAGGGTGGCTGGGCGCTCCCTTAGAGATAGGGTGAGAAGCTCAGTCACCCGAGAGGAGCTCGGAGTAGAGCCGCTGCTCCTCCACATCGAGAGGAGCCAGCTGAGGTGGCTCGGGCATCTGGTTCGGATGCCTCCTGGACGCCTCCCTGGGGAGGTGTTCCGGGCATGTCCCACTGGGAGGAGGCCCCGGGGAAGACCCAGGACGCGGTGGAGAGACTATGTCTCTCGGCTGGCCTGGGAACGCCTCGGGATTCCCCCAGAGGAGCTGGAGGAAGTGTCTGGTGAGAGGGAAGTCTGGGTGTCTGTTGGAATCAATGTACATAAGTTATCCTACTTTTACTTCATTATATGAGTTACATCTTACGTCATTATATGAGTTACATCTTACTCTTTATGTGTGCATAATGATTTAAGTATCTTACTGTGTGTAGTAGCATTTACCCTGTTGATTTATGCTTCTGTTTGAGTTAACCTAAATCACATGAGTGTTTTCTATTTGAGTTAACCTAAATCACATAAGTGTTTATGTTTGAAGGTATGCTTACTCTAGTTGAACTTTGACATGTCTATACAGCATGGTATGTGCAGCTTAACCACTTTACAACAGGTCAAGACTGGAGAAAGAACAGAGGCCGAAGATGACACACACACACTTTCACACAGAGCTTGTTGAAGATGTTCAAGGACATCGTAAAACGAAACTAAGATTTGTGATGCATGAACCCTTTGTCCCTTAGTAAACTATGTATTAGGGCGTTCCCAACTAATAAAAGGCTTGGAGAACCCAGAGCTGCTTCAGAGTGGCGTGGGAGATTGTAACTGAGCAGTCTCTGGTCACTCTCCTTGCAAGTAAAAGATATCTAACTCTCTGTGTCTCTTTTGTACAGGTTGTGTAATACAAATGTTTGGGGTTTGAACCTAACATTTAATTGGTCCTTCGAGCCGGATTCCAAGATACCTGACGATCCCAGCGGACGAGGTGAGATCCAGAGAAAGACAGTGGCCACTGCTTGAGACCCTTTCCGGGACTGGTCCCTCCCTCGTGGGCTGGGGTCCGATGGTTGACGGAAAGTCCAGGAGACACAGACGAGTGTGAGTATAGATTTCCTTAAAAAGGGGGAATGTGTGAAAGACGCGCGCAGTAAAAGATAAGAAGTACAAGAGGATGGTGAAATCCTCTGTGTGTTGACAAGAGGATAGTGAAATCCTCTGTGTGTTGACAAGAGGATGGTGAAATCCTCTGTGTGTTGAAGAAGTGAAAAAGTGAATAAAACCCTGACAATTCTAGACTCTATCAGGTCAAGTAAAAAAGTCCGCAGGAGGGTAGACTCCCCTAGTTTAAAACGACTAGTTAAATTCTACGTAGGACAGCGGAACCTGTTTGGCAACTGTGTTAAAATTAAAAAGTGAAGTGCACGTTCGAACAAAAAGGTGTGAAAGTGAATGTGTGAATGGAAACATAATTACCACTAGGTAATTATATTTCATATAAAACAACAAGACTCAAATGGTGAGCCTTTGTGGATGCATATAGGCAAGAAAACTCCACCTGAAAAGGTTGAAGTGAGTTTTACCACAAAAGGTTGTTGATTGCCATCTTGTTGAAAGAAATCCAGTGATAGAATACAGCAGGTATTAAGACCCACTGGATCCAACATCTAGATCAAAATGGGGAAGGGGCAAAGCAAAACCCGACAAAAGTTAATTGATGAGTTAACTTGTAAAGATTGGAAAATAGTCCAAAAGGCAGATGAAGCCGCGATAGAACCGTTAGGTCATTGGATAAAAAGGTATAGTTTTAATGGTAAACTATCAACTACTAATGTAAAAGACCTGCAACTCAAAATTAGGCTCAAATGTAGAGATGATAAAAATAAATTGAAAAAAGAAGGTTATGAACACACGCAGGTCTGGATCAAAATAGCAGGACAGCGTGAGGAGGGTGAGAAGAAGGCGAGACGGGAGAGGGATGAGAAAAAGAAAAAAGGGGCAGCAGGCAGTGACAGTGTAGGAGAGAAACAGACATTGATGTTTCACAGGAAGGAGGATGATGAATTTAGTGGGCCATATGCAGAGGCTAGACAGCTGTTGCAACAACAGGCTGAGGTCTCCGCTCCAGACACACACATAGCAGCGGGGCCACCAGGGGGGCCACCCAAATACACACCTCTTGCAAATGCAATTTCACAGCCCAGCTACGCACCTCCTGTATTTGAAACTCCACACACAATGCTGACCCGTTCAAAAGGCAGTGTAGGAGACTGGTCAAAAGGCTTAACAACCGGAATACAAAATATGTTTTCTCCGAAACCAAAAATACCTGATTTCTCACAAGAGAGAGAAGACACAGATGTTTTCCCTCTAATAGAATTACCTAATCCACGCGCAGGCCAGGAGGGTGAGAGAGAGGTGATTAGAGTATTCAGAACTTGGACTCAAAGTGATGTTAAAAAAGCAGTTGAGGGGATTCCACACCCTAAGGAGGATGTTGAGGAATGCATCACACAAATGGAAAATCTGCGACAATCATATCATTTAAATGGAGCAGAAGTTCAGCAAATTTGGATGACCTTAACAGGTCCTGACTGGTTTTATGTAAAAGGAAATTATTCCCCTACTGATGCACAAAACCAGATTCATCCTCCTGAGAGTGGGGAATTAAATGGAAATGTGAATCCGCTTTTAGACCGGATCAGAAACAGATATAGAAGGAGAGCAAATTACACTGAAATTGGAAGGTGTAAACAAAAGCCAGAGGAGCCGTTTGAGGAGTACAGAGTAAGGATGGAGAAAATTTTTAGAGCGCACAGTGGTCTAGTGATGGATGACGCTGATGATGGAGCTTATAAACAACAGCTAAAAAACGCTTTACACTCAGGCTCACTACCAGAGATTAGTGGGTGGGTAAGTCGTCATTATATAGGCATGAGCGGGGGAACACTCGCAGAGTATGTAAATCATGCCCTGCATGCGGAGAAAGTCATTAACAGCAAAAAAGGAAAAAAGGAGTTGGTCTTCTATCAGGAAGAAGAAGAGCCAGATGTGTTTTATCAACAAGCCAGAGGTCGAGGTCGCGGACGCGGTAGGGCCAGAGGCAGAGGAGGTTTTAGGTCACGCTCAACTGATAACCCCAGAGCGTGCTGGTCATGCGGAAAGGAAGGCCACATAGCGAGAGATTGCAGAAGCAATCCCTCCCCCCACAGTCACGGGACAGCATGACTAGAACATACACAGTTAGAAGGAGAACCTGAGGGAGAGGTTGATGAAGGAGAGGAAGTGTTAAATCTAGAGGATTTGTTTTTTGAGGAGAAAATAAGGCCAGAGATCACTATAATGGTACAAGGCACTCCAGTTAAATTTCTTTGTGACACTGGAGCGTGCAGGACCACAATTAGAGAAAAGCTACCGCACCTTTCATTGGGCCCTAATTATTCTACTGTACGATCAGCACAAGGTGCTATTAAAATGGTCCAAGAAACAGAACCTATATGGCTTAGAGACCCGAAAGGAAAATCATGTCAGCTATCAGTTTTGTGGCTGCCAGAATGTCCAGTAAATTTGCTTGGAAGAGATGCCTTAGTTTCTCTAGGCCTAGCCATTGTACCAACACCTGAAGGATTAAAAATGATCAGACAAAAACCAGATGAAGTATATGTAGTGCAAGGGACAGGGAAACCTAATTACTACTATACACTTGACGTTCCTAACAGGCCACCCATTTCTATGGGAGATTCTCTTATGAATGAAGGGAAAGGAGCGGTGAGGCAGGTTCAGGATCAAATGTCACCAAATGATTTGCATATCACCATGTGGTACACTGACCACGTTGATCCTAAGTATAAAGAACGTTTGGATAAAGTCACACCTGCTAAAGTGACAGTGACATACTTGTATTCTGATGGTATAGCAAATGCTGCAGCTGCAGTCACTGTACCAGATCAAGTTAAAACTTTGTACAGACAACACTGGAACCACATGCACATCTCTCTATGTAAACACACACATGCTAGATGGAGAGATCTCGGACAGCTAGTGAATAGAGGAGAGAAAGCGTGTGATTGGACAGCAACAGGTGTAAACACCTGGTATAGTGATTCAACTGAACTGACCAGAAAAGCATTATTCTGGACTGTGACTGTCCAAGCAGGAGTACATTTGGCTGAAACTGAAAAGTGACTTCACTGATGAGCAGGAGAATTTATTGAAACAAGTTCCCTCTGAACTATGGTCACAAGGACCCACGGATGTAGGACTAGTGAAACGAGCACAACCGGTAATAATCAGGCCCAAAACAGAACATCGTCCTAGAATAAAACAGTATCCTTTAAAGCCTGATGCAATGGAAGGAATAGAACCGGTAATTGAGGATTTAAAGAAAGCAGGTGTATTGATAGAATGCGCAGACTCCCCAGTGAACACGCCTATTTTTCCAGTGAAAAAGGCGCCTCCATCTACAGGGTGGAGGATGGTTCAGGATTTGATAGCAGTGAATAATGCAGTAATTCAGAGGTCTCCATGCGTAGCAGACCCACATACACTATTAAATTCACTGAATCCAAAAGCTAAATATTTTACTGTGATAGACATAAGCAATGCATTCTTTTCGGTACCAGTGCATAAAGATAGCCAATTCTGGTTTGCATTTACTTTCAAAGGGAAAAGATACACATACACCAGGTTGCCTCAAGGTTATTGTGAAAGTCCAACTATCTATTCACAAGTAATTGCTTCTAGTCTTTCCACTTTTGAACCTCCAAGTAAGAGTCAATTGCTTACTTATGTAGATGACATTCTCGTGGCGTCAGAAACAGAGGCAGGCTGTAAAACGGACACGATTGCATTGTTAAAACATTTGGCACAAGAGGGCCATAAAGTAAACAAAAGCAAACTACAGTTCTGTCAGGAAAAAGTAAAATATTTAGGACACCAGTTATGTACAGGGGGGAGAACAATACTGGAGGAGAGAAAAGCTGCAATTCTACAAGCACCCAAGCCACTAACAAAAAAGCAGATGATGTCATTTTTAGGTTTGACTAATTATTGCCGAAGTTGGGTGCCGAATTATGCAGAATTAACTGCACCATTGCAGTCTTTGATGTATAAGGAAGAATTGAAAATGTCTGACAGCCTTAAGTGGACAATTGAAGCTGAAAATGCTCTGTGCAATTTAAAACAGGCCATGGTAAGCAGCTGCACATTGGCCTTACCAGACTACCAAAAGGAGTTTGTGCAAATGGTAGATTGTAAAGGATATTTCATGACCTCAGTTTTGACACAAATGCATGGAAATAAACTCAGGCCAATTGCCTACTACTCGACAAAGTTGGATGCTGTAGCATGTGCATTGCCTCATTGCGTGAGAGCAGTGATCGCTGCGTCATTGGCTGTAACTTCAAGTGCAGACATTGTACTTTTTCATCCGTTACTTTTAAAAGTCCCTCATGCTGTGTCTGCCCTATTATTGCAAACCAAAATGACTTTTCTCTCCCCGGCCAGACATTTATCCTGCATGTCCATTTTACTCTCACAGCCACATCTAAAAATAGAACGGTGCACAGCACTTAACCCGGCTACACTCGTGCCCACGGAAGGGGAGGGGGAGCCTCATGACTGCGAATCTCTATCAGAACAGACAGCTAAGAGCAGAGCAGACTTACAGGACATTCCTTTACAGCAGGGACACACACTGTTTGTTGACGGTTCTTCTAAAAAGGATGATAAAGGAAAAACAAAGACAGGCTATGCTGTCGTAACACAAGATAAGGTTTTGAGAGCAGAGGCACTCCCTCAACATTTTTCTGCACAAGCAGCAGAATTAGTAGCTCTCACTGAAGCTTGTAAATTAATGAAAGACAAAATAGCAACAATTTACACTGACAGCCAATACGCATATGCAACAACTCATACATTTGCGCAACATTGGAAAAATAGAGGCATGATAACATCTACAGGAAAACCAGTAACACATGCAAAACTTCTCTCAGAACTGCTACAGGCTATAAATTTGCCAAAACAATTAGCCATATGCAAATGTGCAGCACACACAAACGGGACTGATCTTATTTCTAGAGGAAATGCATTTGCAGACAAAACAGCAAAAGAAGCCGCGCAGGGTGAAATCCATGTTTTCAGTATGTCAGACACTAGCTTAAACCATGACATACTACGTGATATGCAACAACAATCACCCAACCAAGAGCTGGAACAGTGGAAACGAAAGGGGGCACAACTAAAAGAGGGAATATACACATGACCAGAAAATAAACCAATCCTACCAAAAAATCTATATAAATGGGCCGCTATATGGAGCCATGGGCAAACACATGTCTCCACAGGGGGGATGTTGAGCTTGGTAGCCAGAAAGTACACAACATATGGATTCAATTCCTATTCAAAAAATTTTTGCAGAGCATGTTTGATATGTGCAAAACATAATGCTCAAGGCAATTTGAGACCAAGAAGAGGACAGTTTCCAAAACCTGATTATCCGTTCCAGCACATACACATGGATTTCATAGAACTAAACAAAAGTGAAGGTAAAAAATACTGTTTAGTCATAATTGATTCCTTTTCAAAATGGATTGAACTATTTCCTACCAAAAACCCAGACGCACTAACGGTAGCGAAAGCTTTGTGTAAAGACATTATTCCTCGCTATGGGATTCCAGAAAAAATCTACAGTGATAATGGTTCTCATTTTGTAAATCAACTAATCTCTAACATAGGCAAAATGTTTTGTATAGATCTAAAACACCATTGTGCTTATCATCCACAGAGCGCAGGTTTGGTAGAGAGAATGAATGGAACAATAAAAAATAGACTTAAGAAATGTATGGAAGAGACAAACAGACCATGGACTAAATGCTTAGATTTAGTAAAGTTGTACATAAACATTACAAGTACAAATGGACTAACACCTTATGAAATTCTGTTTGGCAGACCTTACAGATTGCCTTTCTTTCAAAATGTGTGGGAAACTGATGACGAAAGTACTTTAGCTGACTACATGAGAAAAATGCTGGAGCAACGGAAAGAGGTGTTTAATCAGACCGATAACGATGATACATCCTCCGTGTTCCCACAGGATGACCAGCTAGTAGAGCCAGGAGACTGGGTCCTGATAAAAAGTATAAAGAAGAAACATTGGCATTCACCTAAGTGGGAAGGCCCGTATCAGGTACTTTTAACAACTGGCACAGCAGTGAAGGTTGCAGAAAGGAGTACTTGGGTTCATTTGTCTCATTGTAAGAAAATAATCAAACATGAGTAAAATAACTTTTATGTTTATAGCGTATGCAGTTGCTGTCATCCTCTGTATTGTAGTGTTAGTGCTGTGGTATTTGGTGTAGATTAGTGACTTCTCAAAACAGGCACCTCCAGAGCAAAGGCCGACTACAAAGGGGGCCGTAACCATAGGTTGCTGTCGTCTCAAACCCGGTGAAGATTGTCCACCACTCTGGGCAGGTGATTTAGGAGGAGTCTTAGGAGTGTTGAAAAATGGTGTTGACCCCAGCACATAAGAGGATGGTAGCCGTAGCAGGAGCAATCGGACTCGTTGCTATAACTATAATCTTGTTATGGGAAAGATATGAGACACTATCAGCTAAGGAAAAGAGAGCGATCGACTTTGTTCCTGTACACCCATGCTCAGAAAAATATCAGTAACCTGACTTCAACCCAGAAGTAGTTTTGTGTTACAACTCTGTAACTGTGAGCCAGACCATTGTTATTCCTAGCTCCGCCTTTCAGACTGCAGTTCATCGTTCACAGCCAAAAGACTATTTCCGACATACATAGACAGCATCGGAGTACCCAGGGGCGTCCCAGATGAGTATAAACTGGTAAACCAAGTTTCTGCAGGTTTTGAATCTGTTTTATGTTGGTGGTGCACTATTAATAAGAATGTAGACCGAATCAACTACATCCACTTTAATGTGCAGAAATTAGGAAACAAAACTGAAGAAGGTTTCTCCGCTATTCACGAGCAGCTTTCCGCTACCTCTTTAATGGCTTTCCAAAATCGTATTGCTGTTGATATGTTGTTGGCAGAGAAAGGTGGAGTCTGTTCCATCTTTGGGGACCAGTGCTGCACGTTCATTCCGAATAACACAGCAGCTGATGGCAGCCTTACCAGGGCTCTGGAAGGCTTAAAATCCCTTAACAGCAAGATGAAAGACCATTCTGGAGTGGACACATCGCTGTGGAACGGTTTTGGAGACATGTTTGGCAAGTATAAACAATTGGTGATGTCCATCATCATGTCTATCGCTGTATTTGCCGCTATTCTCACCTTATGTGGATGTTGTTGCATTCCCTGCATTAGAGCATTGTGCACTAGGATGATAACCACCGCCATAGCACCTGTTAGAGCAGAGATGCGGGAAGTGTATGCTCTGTTACCTTTTGTTGTAGACACTCCACAGGAGGATGAGGATGACAATGACGAAGACATGGCTATCTTCCTACCTGACTGAGATGATCCATCCCTCTGAGTGTACCATTTTATACTGCATGTATGAATTTGTGACCGAAAATCTTAACCAGAAGTGGTCATTGAAGGATGTAACATAAAGCAGTAAAAGTGAATAAACAGGAGGGAAATGTTGGAATCAATGTACATAAGTTATCCTACTTTTACTTCATTATATGAGTTACATCTTACGTCATTATATGAGTTACATCTTACTCTTTATGTGCGCATAATGATTTAAGTATCTTACTGTGTGTAGTAGCATTTACCCTGTTGATTTATGCTTCTGTTTGAGTTAACCTAAATCACCTGAGTGTTTTTCTGCTTGAGTTAACTTAAACCACATGAGTGTTTATGTTTGAAGGTATGCTTACTTTAGTTGAACCCTGACCTTCACATAGAATGTCTAAGGCATAGAATGTTTAATGTTTTACCACTTTACTGGAAGAAAGAACAAAGGCCGAAGATGACACACACACACATTCACACAGAAGCTGTTACATCTAAAACGAAACTAAGATTTGTGATGCATGAACCCTTTGTCCCTTAGTAACTATGTATTAGGGCGTTCCCAACTAATAAAAGGCTTGGAGAACCCAGAGCTGCTTCAGAGTGGCGTGGGAGATTGTAACTGAGCAGTCTCTGGTCACTCTCCTTGCAAGTAAAAAGATATCTAACTCTCTGTGTCTCTTTTGTACAGGTTGTGTAATACAAATGTTTGGGGTTTGAACCTAACAACATGTTACATGGACATTTCAACAACCAGCATCACCTTTCACTGCAGACCATGTTAGTGAGAAGAGCTGGATACTGACACCACCTGCAGCTGCAGCTCTGGACTCCTCCCAGGATATGTAGACTGTACCTTCCACTGAACATGTATCCAGAAGGATCCAGTGGTTTACTGATATGATGTCACCATGATGTTTGTAGAAAGAACACAGGGAGACGTTCAGCTGCTGAGGAGCATGTTCACTTCAGTTAGACACAGGATCATCAGTTGATGGTGTCATAAACATTCCAACTTAAGACTAGTGGTTAAGACCTTTAAAACTCAGTGGACAAGACATGTCTCTGGTTCTCTTCCAGGCAGTTTTACATATAGTGGAGGTTCCATGGTGTAATGGTTAGCACTCTGGACTCTGACTCCAGCAATCTGAGTTCAAATCTCAGTGGAACCTTTTGTTTGGACAGTAATACTGGTGTCCTATCTACACAGATCAGTCTATGGAGAAGTCCACAGTCTGTTCATTGGTCCAGCTGTAGTCATTAATTACTGAAATAAATCAACCTTTTGATGATATTCTACTTTCAAGTGTTTATTTCTTTTAATTTTGATGGTTATAACTGACAACCAATGAAAACCCACATTCAGTAGGTCAGGAAATGAGAATATGTGAAAAGGTTCAACATTGAAGACACCTGGAGCCACTCTAACCAGATAATGAACAAAACACCTGCAAAGGCCTTTAAATGGTCTCAGTCTAGTTCTGTAGGCTGCACAACCACGGGAAGACTGCTGACTTGACAGTTGCCCAAAAGACGACCATTGACACCTTGCACAAGGGCAAGACACAAAGAGGCTGGCTGTTCACAGAGCTCTGTCCAAGCACATTAACAGAGAGGGAAGGGGAGTACAAGCAAGAGGGAGTACAAAGTGTTCTGCCCAAACAGGGACTTGAACCCTGGACCCTCAGATTAAAAGTCTGATGCTTCCAATACTTCACTAGTACACTTCATGTAGTGCAGTGAGTCCTGATTGACTTGCAATTGACCCTTTGTAAAAGGGGGATTAGCTCAAATGGTAGAGCGCTCGCTTAGCATGCGAGAGGTAGCGGGATCGATGCCCGCATCCTCCAGCCTGCATTTTAACAGGGAGGGTGTAACTGGATGGATGAGAATGGATGGATAATGTAGTGGACTCCCACCCAGCAGATCAAGTCCCAGAGGTTACAGCATCATTTATTAGCTGAGTTTCCCCTCAGGGAAGCTGCTGTTTACAAGCTGTTTACAGAGAGAAGCAAGAAAACAACAGTCAGAATCATCTTCCATAAAAACACATGACAATAACATATGAGACAGAGAGTTTATGATCAGTGCTCCCCCTGCTGGTTAGGACATATGATGACATTTTAAATGTACCAGTCAAAAGTCACTCAGTGGTTTGTCTTTGTTTTTATGACTTTCTACATTGTAGATTCATCCTGAAGACATCAGAGCTATGAAGGAACACATGTGGAATGATGTAGTGAACAAACAAACAAGTGTTAAACCAAGCAGAATATGTTTGATGTTTGACATTCTTCCAAGCAGCCAGCTTTTGCTTTGATGACAGCTTTGCACACTCTTTGCATTCTCTCAATCTGAACTGAACCACCAATGCTGTGCAATGCTGACATCTAGTGGTGGAATCGCAGGCTGCAGCCTCCTCATTCCAAAATCAATCCCTCCTCCACATAAAGTCAGAAGTTCTAAATGTGAGTCATTAAATGAGAGGTTCCAGCAGAAACGTCCAAACATCTGAAGAGAAGCTGAGAAGCCTGAGATACAGGGGCTGCAAGCTGAGCTTCAACTGTTCCTGTTTAGACAATAAGAACAGATCATCACTGTCTTTTAAAATGTTCTGATCTAGTCACATTAGTTTGTATATTTATATTACACACAGAGCTGTTGTTTCAGTCACATTCATTTGTTATGTGTACAGTGGGTGCAGGAAGTATTCAGACCCCCTTAAATGTTTCACTTTGTTATATTGCAGCCATTTGCTAAAATCATTGAAGTTCATTTTTCCTCATTAATTTCCACACAGCTCCCCATACTGACAGAAACACACAGAGTTGTTGACATGTTTGCAGATGTATTAAAAAGAGAAAGTGAAATATGACATGGTCCTAAGTATCAGAGCCTTTGCTGTGACTCTCATATATTGAACTCAGGTGCGTCCATTTCTTCTGATCGTCCTTCAGATGGTTCTACACCTTCATCTGAGTCCAGCTGTCTTTGATGATACTGATTGGACTTGAGGAGGACAGACACACACCTGTCTGTATAAGACCTTACAGCTCACAGTGCAGGTCACATACTGGGTGATGACGTCCTCCTGCAGGTGTTACTGTGGAACAACTGCTCTGGATTGGGATGAGTCTGAATAGAACTTTGTTAGCTTTGTAAAGCTGTGTGTAGTTAGAGAGGAACTGAAAAGTGTCAACAACAAGGAGTTGGTCTCCAATGGAATAAAGTTAAACATCAGGGCTCGTCCAGGATTTGAACCCAGGACCTCTCGCACCCTAAGCGAGAATCATACCCCTAGACCAACGAGCCATGTGTGACCTCTTATTTTTCATGTTTCAGTCAGTGGAAGAACATGACTTGTTTGTGTAACACTGGAGATGTTAGCTGTACATGTGCAGAACAAAGACATGACCCACAGCAGACCATCATGTTTAAGGAGCAGCAGGAAGTCCTCTTCTTAGTAACATTTAGGTGAATGGGACAGCACATTTGATGTTTGACTTCATCTATGAACACATGTCTGCAGCATGTTTACTGCATTTGAACTGTTACTAATAGAATTCCACCTGCTGTTTCTGTCGTTTCTTTCATTGCGAGTTAAGACTCCAATAAGTTCCATTAAACTCACAGTGATGTATCAAGACTTCATAGCCTTTCTTCTTCATGCCTCCCTCCCACCTTACCCATTACATTAACATTGTGTTTGTTACCAGCAGCAACATGATTGTAGTAAAAAGCTCATTGAACACTAAGCTCAAGGCTCTTGGTAGTTGCTGCTTCTTCTCCTGTGCTCCTGCAGACACTCCCAGTCCTCCTCTCTGACTGAGCTCACCTGCTTCCACTTGCTGATCAGGAGACAAAGGACAAAGGAGGGAAGATGAGACACAGAGGGACATTTGTCCTTTTGTTAGTAGGGCTGCTGCTTGTTGTTGCTCCTTTAGAAAACCTGATGTGTTTTCTTGTTCCTTCAGTAGAAAATAATGAGTCTCTTTTGCTTCTTTGTCTCCTAGTTCAGGTTTTGTTCCTCTCCTTGTCCTCTGACCTGCTGAGGGATGTCAAATGGACTTTTAGCTGCACATGCTGGAAGATCATAGGAAGATGTTCATGTATTGAAAGTTCCATGTAAGGAAAGCTTTAGCTCTTCTTCTTCCTCTTTGATTCTTGGATTCATTTGTCTTTGAAAATGACTCTTTGTCTTCTTCCTGCTTTTGCTTTCATCATGCTTTGATTCATTTCCTCTCTGTCTCTAGCTTCCTGTTTTATTTGGAAAGATCTAAGCTGTGTTCCAATTCAGGGTCTGCATCCTTCGGAGGACACAGCCTATGCGGTCTAAGGAGGCCGCGTCCTCCTGAGGATCCTCCGGAGGATCCTCCGGAGGATTCTCAACCATTGGTAAATGGGACGGTCTAGCCTTCAAAGCACTTCCTGATTGTGGCGCGACGTCACAAGTTCTGCCCCCCAAGCCCGGGAAAAACAAACGCGGACAGACGACAGCAGACGAACACAGAGTAAAAAGAGAAAAGAGAGGAAAGACACGAAAAGGCAGAAAAACGAAAGATGGAAATGGAGATCGAGATTTGGATTTTGTTTTGTTTAATATTTACGTTGTTGGTGGAAGAGGAGAGGCGGCTTCAGCGGTGGCTTCAGCAGCAGAGAAATCAGCGCCGACTCGTTTATTTCAGGCTGGGAGAGCGCAGTGGAGAGGTAACGTTAACCCGCTGCTGTAATAACCCATACTATTGATAATAATTAATATACCAGTTACTGAACAAATGCCTGCCATATAAACAGTAGTTGACAAATATGATTTAATGTAATATGTATTTATTCATTTGTAAGACTTGAAATGTGTTTTAGTTAAATTAGTTAAATGTGTAAGAACTGTTAACATTCAATAGAATTGTATCAGCTGTAAATCAATAGCTGTAGTTTAATCCTCATGTTCTTACCCTCATGTCTCCAGACAGGGCGGATTTACTGCCGTATAAATGTACACGTCCCTGTTCTACAAACCTTTTTAACAATCATGACACCACCCAAGACTTCCGGCTGAGCAGAGAGTCCCTGGCGGTGCTGCTGGAGCTTCTACACCAGGAAAGAAGACAGGGATGGGGTGCCACAATAGAGACCTTGCTGTTCCTCTTCTGGCTGGCGAGTGGGACATCCTACAGAGTGGTGGCAAGGGTGTTCGGGATGCCTCGCTCCACTGTTCACTGCATCGTCCATCGGGTTACTGGGGAGGTGGTGGCTATTCGCCACAAGGTCATCTACCTCCCCAAGACCGCAGAAGACCTGGCGGCAGTAACCCAGGGGTTTGCAGGGCTGGCGAGACACGGAGCTTTCTGCAAAGCTGCTGGAGCAATCGACGGCTGCCATGTGAGGCTCAAGCCTCCAAGCGGCCCTGATGGTCACTGCTACCGCAACAGGAAACTGTTTTCCTCCATTTTATTGCAGGCAGTGTGTGACCATCAGGGCCGCTTCATTGACACGTACGTGGGTTGGCCGGGGTCGGTGCACGACTCCAGAGTACTCCAGCACAGCCCACTGTACAGGCGTGGCATCTACCCTCCTCCAGGGCACTTCATCTTGGCAGATGGCGGGTACCCATGTCTCCAGCATTCACTCCCCCTCATCACACCCTACAAGCAGCCGGCACAAGGTGTGGCAGCCCAGCGCTTCAACAGCCATCATTCCAGGACACGCTCCATCATAGAGCGTGCCTTTGGAATGATGAAGACATGGTGCGAGCCATCTTCCTCCAAGCGCTGGAGGTGCACCACACCTTTGTGCCTCAGGTATGTCACTACATGAGAGAAATATTGCTTATTGTCAAATGGTGAATACCATGTAAGTAATTCTTCTTTTCTACAGGTCATAACAGCTTGTGCCTGCCTGCACAACATCTGCCTGGGTGCCGGTGACATCATGGCCCCAGAGGATGGAGTGCAGGAGGACATAACAACAGTTAAAAGAGTTAATTGTTTACACCTAACAAGTCTGATGTGCTTCATCTGGTCAAGTTCAGTAGAACTGATGGAGCCACTTGGGCTACGTTCAGACTGCAGGCTAAAGTGACCAAATCCCAATTTTTTGCACTAATGTGACCTGTATCTGATATTGTCATGACAGTGTGAACAGCTCAATTCCGATGTTTTTATATCCGACCCAGGCCACTTTCATATGTGGTCCTAAATCAGATACTTTTTTTTGCAATGCGACCTCAGTCTGAACGGCTATGCGGCATATATCCGACTTTTGCGTCAGTAAAAGGCGACAGGCGTCACAATTCTGCGACACAGGAGCGGGCAGACAAGCTGTGTCGTTAGCAACAAGCGCCTGTTGCCAGGAAGTAGAGCCCAACTCCAATGCGCGGCTCACAGATGAGGGAGATGTAAGCTGTGTCTCATTTCAGGGTCTGCATCCTTCGGAGGACGCAGCCTACGCGGTCTCAGGAGGCCGCGTCCTCCTGAGGATCCTCCGGAGGATCCTCAACCATTGGTAAATGGGACGGTCTGGCCTTCAAAGCACTTCCTGATTGTGGCGCGACGTCATAAATTTTGCCCCGGGAAAAACAAAAGCAGCGACAGCGACACAACACGGACTACACAACAAGCGGGGCAACAGTGTGGATTTAGAAATTTGGAATATTTTAATATATTTATTTGTTGTTGGAGGAAGGGGAGAGGCGGCTCCAGCGGCAGCAAAACCGGTGGCGGCTCATTTTCTTCAGGCTGGGAGAGCGCAGTGGGGAGGTGACGGTAAGCTGCTGTTTAACCATATTATTGATCATAATTAATATACCAGTTACTGAGCAAACGCTAGTCATATAACCAGTAGATAGACAAATATGATTAAATGTAATTTATATTTGATTCAATTGTAAGACTTGATACAGGGTCTGTTTGTAATTTTAATACTTTAAATAAATAGCTAAATGTGTACGAACCCTGCAAATAACCCTGAAACCACTGCTTTAATGTGTCATTAAGCATCAGGTCTGTCACTGCACCAGAGAATTACTGCTGGGTGGAGGAGAGTGGGGCTCCCTGGCAGGACCAGCTGTCTGTCCTGGAGGAGGTGTACTGACCATCATCACCTCTGGAGGGTGAGGATACAGATTTTATAGCTTTTCATATTTTAAGCTGTTTTGGAAGCCGCTCTGTGGAAGTTATTATTTTTATTTTTGCCCTTTTTAAAAACATCTTTAGTAACATGGCAGCCGCCGATCGTCCGCTCTGCAAACCCTGATGGACGATGTGGTGGACAGAGGAGACAGACACCCCCCTCCCCCAGATGATGTCCCACTCACAGCCAGAGGACTCCAAGGTCTTCACCGTGGCACCGTCCAGTCCAGCAGCACCAAGGACTCCTGCTCAGCCAAACATTTATATATATGTTCTTTGTGAATAGTATTTTCTGCTGATCTTTTATAAATAATAAACTGTACATTTTCATAATGCCCACTGGTAAATAGTTAGAAATGTTCAAACTGTGTCTTTGTAAATATTGTACATAACACAACACACACACAATAAATGATTTACTGTGGTCACTGAGAAGTTGTTCAAAAGTTTACTTCAATTATAAATAGGTGATGAAACACATAATGTAACAAGGTTAGAAGAGTTTAAGAACACAGAGACAAGAACGATTTAATATCATCCTTTAATTTAATAAGTAACATTTAAATAACACAGAACATAAAATCACTGCTGTCCACCATCCTCTGTATGAGCTGAGGTCTGTCCGCTCTTTCTCTGCTCTCCCTCTCTCCCCCTCTCTCTCTCTCTCTCCCTCCCTCCCTCTCTCTCCCCCTCTCTCTCTCTCTCCCTCTCTCTCCCTCCCTCTCCAGCCTCATCTCCTCCGTTATCAATTGTCAGGTTTCTTCTGTTTCTCTCTGCTCCTCCTTCAACAAAATGCCAACAGGCAGAATGACCGTTTGATATAATAACGATAATATTGCTCCTCACGTGAACTATACTTTATACTATACTACAGTAAACAACAAGAAACAACATTCAATCAAAGCGTTTAGTTTACAGCGCCTCGTATCAACAGGACGTCATGTTTGTAAATATAAAACTCATTTTTTTAATGCCACTGTCACTACTAGCATTTTAAAACTCTCGAACTACTGCTCTTTACTTACATTTAAATGTGAATTCGGCACTCCTGCCGGTGCCGCTGCCGCTCGCTTGGTCCGTCATCGTACTATTGGACAAAAAGTAGGTCCGCAAAGCATTGTGGGATATTTAAGGCCACGAAGGATGGTAGCGATGCGTCCTCCAAATTCAGGCAAAAGGAGGACGCATTTGGAGGACGCATTTGAAGGACCCTTCGACTTTTGGCGAATTGGGACAGCCTTCGCGCAGCTTTGTGACGTAAGCGGCCTTAAAATGCGCACTCCGAAGGATGCAGACCCTGAAATGAGACACAGCCGTAGACTGTCTTGCTGTGAAAGTGACACAGAAAGGCGCTCGCAGACGTATTCAAAGGTTCTCGTCATTCTGAAGTTATGAATGTTGCATGTTATGAATGAAGTCAGTGTCGCTAAAAGCAGTCACATCACTATCCCACCACTCCGCACCCACACAACAAGTAAAACCTATATATGACCACCAAAAACCCATAACACATTATATTTTTTTTTTTTTTTTATTTTAGATACTATATTAATCCCAGAGGGAAATTCTTTACGGCAGTGTCATACAATGACTAGCAAGGTGCGCCACAGGCTAGGGTGAAGTGTCTTGCCCAAGAAACAATGTTGTGTTTCTGCCAGGTTTCGAACCAGGGACCTTTCGCATGTGAGGCGAACGCGATAACCACTACACTACAGAAACTCACATATAACATGTCTTAAAGTAAGTATTATTAGGAGGATGCTGTCATCTTCCTGCTAAATTGAGCTTTCTCACCTGGAGAGCCGCCGATCCTGAAGGACAAACTGGAGCAGACAGGGGTGGACCACCTGCTGTCAGAGTGGATCAGGGACTACCTCACAAACTGACCACAATAGCTTTAATTTGCACATACAAATACTACTGTTTACTGCTTACTTTTGCACTTCAGCCACTTTACAGTCTGTTTACATTGTTCATGGACATTTGGATAGTGATAACATTTATGACTTGATAACCTGTACATACTTAATATTTTATATTTTATTTGTATCTATTCTCTATTCTATTTTACTGTGTCTTATATTTCAAGCTGCTCACTTGTGCCTTAAATTGCCCCTCAGGGACAAATAAAGTTTTCTGAATCTAAATCTGAATCTGAACAATATGTGAGAGCCCAGAACTGTGGGTCTTCAGAAACAACACTGACGGCTGTGTGCTGCAGAAGTTCTCTAACAACGCTGCGATTGTTGGTTTCATCACTGACCACGACGACGCAGAGTACAGAGGACTGACGCAGAACTTTGTGGACTGGTGTCAGCGAAACCACCTCCTGATCAATGCAGGGAAAACCAAGGAGATGGTGGACTTTCGCAGACGACACTCAGCCCCCGGTGTACAATACATAATTTATTTAGTTATGTAGTAGACCAGCAGAGGTCGGGAGGCGGAGTATATGAGTGTGGTGGACAGCTTTGTGGAGTGGTGCGGACAGAACCACCTGCAGCTGAATGTCACAAAGACAAGAGAGCTGGTGGTGGACTTCAGGAAGCACCAGACACTCCCAAACCCGGTCAGCATCAAGGGTACCAACGTGGACATTGTGGACAGCTACAAATACCTGGGTGTCCACATTGACCACAAACTGGTCTTGAGACCTGCAAAGAGAGAGAGAGAGAGCGAGGCACAAAACTACGAGGAAGACAGTAAACACAGATTATGAGACGATATTACCCAGTATGATCCAGACTAAGGAGAGTAGAGGAGAGGTCAGAGGGTGAGGGGGAAACTGCTCAATGGGTCCTGTTTGTACCCCCCAACAAGGTAGGCCTAGAGAGAGAGCATGCTCTTCTTAGTTTGACATTGGTAAAGATATGTGCAAAGATTTCTTCTAACTGTGTCAACAAAGATTGAACACTTTGCATATCACTGTCCTCCATGAGGAGACTGTCCTCCATGAGGAGACTGTCCTCCATGAGGAGACTGTCCTCCATGAGGAAACTGTCCTCCATGTCTAGATAAGGCTTGCTGTCTAGCAGCTGGGAGAAATGTCTTTCTGTGGCTGTGGCATTAGCTAAACATTGAATCATGAAGTTTATTTGTTGCAGGAAGTGGTCTTGTATTAGGGTGTGACCCTCCTGAGAAGCAGAACCTCTCCTTTATAGGGCTGTCTTGATAACTGCCTCTCATTTCCACCTGTTGTCTGTTCCATTTGCATAACAGCAGCTGAAACTGATCCACAATCAGTGTTGATCCTAACTGGACAGGCTGATTTCACACAGGTGTGGCCAGATCAACCTGTGGTTAAGTACCACAGGCTTCTAAACTGCTGTGATCTCCAACCTCACCTTTATTTCTAAGATATTTGAAAGGGTGGCTGCAAGTCAGTCCACCAACAGCACCGGTCTGTTTGAAGTGTTCCAGGATTCAACAATAATCTGTTAAATTAAGATTAAGATTAAGATTAAGAAACCTTTATTAGTCCCACAATGGGGAAATTGCATTTTTGCAACGGCATACAGACAGCAAGGGATAAGTTAGGAAAAAGATATATACATTATAAAATAGGCTACCAATAAAAGATATATACATTATAAACAGTTTACATATTTAACAGTTATTGCACAGGTGAGTGGAGGTAGAAATGGTATATAAACTGTACAGAGTGCATCAAAAACTAAATAGATAATTTATTGTATTGAGTATTGCACCTATCAGAAGTGTTTATTATACAGTCTGACAGCAGCAGGAAGGAAAGACCTTCTGTATCTCTCCTTCACACACCGAGGGTGGAGCAGTCTGCCACTGAAGCTGCTCTGCAGGGCTGACAGGGTGTCCTGCAGGGGGTGGGACTCATTGTCCAGCATGGATGTTAGTTTTGCCAGGACCCTCCTGTCACCCACCTCCTGCACTGAGTCCAGAGAGCAGCCCAGGACAGAGCTGGACTTCCTGATGACTCTGTCCAGCTTCTTCCTCTCCCTCTCAGTGATGCTGCTGTTCCAGCAGACCACACCATACATGATGACTGATGCCACCACAGAGTCATAAAAGGTCTTCAGGAGTGCCCCTTTCACTCCAAAAGACCGCAGTCTCCTCAGCAGGTAGAGCCTGCTCTGGCCCTTCCTGTACAGTGCGTCTGTGTTGTGAGTCCAGTCAAGTTTGTTGTTGAGGTGAACACCCAGGTATTTTATAAGAGTCCACCTGCTCAATGTCCATTCCCTGGATGTTCACCGGTAAGGGGGGGGCTGAGTGTCGTCTGCGAAAGTCCATCACCATCTCCTTGGTTTTCCCTGCATTGATCAGGAGGTGGTTTCGCTGACACCAGTCAACAAAGTTCTGCGTCAGTCCTCTGTACTCCGCGTCATCGTCATCTCTGATGAGACCAACAATCGCAGTGTCATCAGAGAACTTCTGCAGCACACAGCCGTCAGTGTTGTGTCTGAAGTCCGACGTGTAGAGGGTGAAGAGAAAGGGGGCCAGGACAGTCCCCTGAGGGGCACCCGTGTTACAGGTGAGCAGGTCAGACACACAGTTCTGGGCTCTCACAAACTGTGGTCGGTTTGTGAGGTAGTCCCTGACCCACTCTGACAGCAGGTGGTCCACCCCTGTCTGCTCCAGTTTGTCCTTCAGGATCGCCGGCTGGATGGTGTTGAAAGCACTGGAAAAATCAAAGAAGGTGATTCTCACAGTGCTGCCGGGCTTCTCCAGGTGAGAAAGAGCTCGGTGTAGCAGGAAGGTGACAGCGTCCTCCACTCCAACATTAGGCCTGTAGGCGAACTGCAGTGGATCCATTGAGGAGCCCACTGTGGAGCGGAGGTGTCTCAGGACCAGTCTCTCCAGTGTCTTCATGAGGTGGGATGTCAGAGCCACTGGTCTGTAGCTGCTGAGGTCTTTGGGGTGCGGTGTTTTAGGCACTGGTACCACACAGGAGGTCTTCCAGAGCTGTGGTACCACCCCCAGCTTGAGGCTCAGATTGAAGATGTGCTCCATAACTCCACACAGCTGGTCTGCGCAGGACTTAAGGAGCCTGGAGCTAATGGCATCTGGTCCAGCTGCCTTCCTTGTCTTGGTTTTCCTGAGTTCTGTTCTCACCTGGGCTGCTGTGAAGGACAGGGGTGGGGGTGGGGGATGAGTGTCACTGTGTGGGTGTGAAGTGGTTTGATGTTGTGATAAGCTAAGAGTGTGGGGGGCTGTGGGAGAGGAACAAAGGCCAGGAGTCAGTCAAATATCACAGACCAGAGTGAAATCAAGTCCTTTTGAGGCAGAAATAAGCCCCTGGACTCACTGTGGGGCCACAGTCACTTTTTGGCAGATGAAAACACCAGTTTTTGAGGTGTATTATTTTAAAGGGGTCTTCATGGTATAAATGTGCTGGCTGCATCATAAGTTCTTGTTATTTAATGATAGTTAATTATAACTTCGTGGACCTGCAGACTCTTTGTCTTCATATGGGCTGAATGAAGGGAGACTAGCACAGATTTGACATGTGTGACTTCCACATGCTTTCCTACCATGAATGGAACAAGTCAAGCAGCACATGATGTGTTTGTGTAACACTGGAGATGTTAGCTGTACACGTGCAGAACAAAGACATGACCCACAGCAGACCATCATGTTTAAGTAGCAGCAGGAAGTCCTCTTCTTAGTAACATTTAGGTGAATGGGACAGCACATTTGATGTTTGACTTCATCTATGAACACATGTCTGCAGCATGTTTACTGCATTTGAACTGTTACTAATGTCATGACGCCAGCTGTGTCAGCTTTGTTTCCCTTTAAGTCCTCCATCTTCCTGCTGCATGTACTTTGTTGTTTTGTTGGATATCCTGTTTTATTGTGAAAGGACTCTTTCCTTCCTCTTGTGTTTCCCTCCTTGTTGGTTAGCTGCTCCGCCATGATTGTTGTCACCTGTGTCTTGTTAACTCTTGTGTGTCCAAGTCTTGTGCTGTCCTTTGTCACTGTCACTTTCAGAGCTTTCTATGTTTGCACCTGTTGTTCCGTGTTTCTTCAGTGTCTTCAGCATGCAGTCTGTCCAGGTTTGGGTCCCTTGACCTTTTCTTTAATACTTTGGTAGTTTATAATTTCACCTGCTGTTTCTGTCACTTCTTTCATTATGAGTTAAGACTCCAATAAGTTCCATTAAACTCACAGTGATGTATCACAGTGATGACTTCATAGTAAAGCCTTTCTTCTTCATGCCTCCTCCCACCTTACCCATTAAGCACATGTGTTTGTTACCAGCAGCAACATGATTGTGGTAAAAAGCTCATTGAACACTGTGCTCAGGGCTCTTGGTAGTTGCTGCTTCTTCTCCTGTGCTCCTCCAGACACTCCCAGTCCTCCTCTCTGACTGAGCTCACCTGCTTCCACTTGCTGATCAGGAGACAAAGGACAAAGGAGGGAAGATGAGACACAGAGGGACATTTGTCCTTTTGTTAGTAGGGCTGCTGCTTGTTGTTGCTCCTTTAGAAAACCTGATGTGTTTTCTTGTTCCTTTAGTAGAAAATAATGAGTCTCTTTTGTTTGAATCTCTTTTTTTAGCTTCTTTGTCTCCTAGTTCAGCTTTTGTTCTCTCCTTGTCCTCTGACCTGCTGAGGGATGGAAAATGGACTTTTAGCTGCACATGCTGGAATTCCTGACTCCAAAGCGAGTAATTTCCCATAGACTCCCATGATAAAATGGCCGACATCACAGCAGAAAAGAACATGTTTACAGCCTGGTACAAAAAACCACTCTGGTCTCAGATGATAGGTTCTCTTTTAGTGTCAACTGTATCGGGGGTGAATTTTTTTACAACTCACTCCTTTCAATTGTATTCAGACTTAAAATTACACATAATTATGGGCGTTGCCGCTTGAGTGACAGACAGTTGTCGTATCACAGCACGAGTTTCCTCCCCCTCTTTGTCCATATTTGTAGTTTTGGCGGACGTGACACTGCCAACATGGTGGCGGTCAGCATGTCCTGGAACCTCCCACCGAGCCTCAGAATGGCTCTTCAGAAACAAACGGAAGCTCCCACGGAAGCTCTGTCCATAGTTTTTACTGTCAATGGAACGTGTTCTAAGGGTTGTCAGAATTTCTGTATGAGGTATTGTAAAGATATAGAGAAAGTAAATACATCTATTGTGTGGTAATGTGGTATAGATAAATGTGCATTAATTAATATTTGTAATATTATTGTTGTTAGTTATTATATGTATATTAACATTTTTTATACATTTTATGAAAGTGCTTGTGTTACTGGGTGATTGGGGGAGGGGGCATTTTTATTGATTTTTATTTAGGAACAATAGTGATATCAAAGTGTTTGGGCTCAGGCGATTCCTCTTTTTTGATAAACTTCCCCAGCCTTGGAAAACACCCTCTCACAGGGGACCGAAGAAGCTAGTGTGCACAGAATCTGAATTGCCAGTTTGTACGGGTGCGGATATAGATGCTTCTGAGTGTGCCAGTAGAGCAAAGGGTCCTGTTGCCTTGGAATGTTCAGTTCTGCAGGATACCTTTGCACTTGAACAGTAGCCTCTGCTTTGGCACTGGACTGTCCACGGCCCTGAGTTACAGTATTGTCAAAAAGCTGCCACAGGTCACCTGCAAAGAGTATATAACGATATTGCAGTAAACATTAAGAAATGTTGATGATCTAAAAAAATAAAATAAACATTGTCCAATGCCACGTTTTTTGCTTACCTCTCTTTCCACAAGTTTACCGGGTCCAAGGTGTTCCTGTAGGTTTTGTGTAAACAATTTATATGGGCCCATCTTGCTCCATAAAATCTCTGGCTTTTCCCAGCCCAAATTTCATTTACTGCTGTAGGAAGAAAATAAAAAAAATACTTGTAATGACCTCAGCACAGACAAAACACTGAAAGTCCATAATCACCACTTTCCACTGAATCAGGTTGCATTGCTGATAGAGGAGGAGCAGGGCTGGATGACGGTGGAGCAGAGGTAGAGGGTAGTGTTGTATGGGGAGGAAATAGTGGATGGTGATGCTGAAAGTGTGGATGAAGAAGGCCATTTGTGGGGGATGCGGGGTGTGGGCTGTGTGTATTTGGTAAGGTGGTCAATGTTGACTTTATGCACCACCTTGTTCTTGTGGTCAGCACTTTTATATTCAGTTTTAATTATTGTGAAGGGCCCTAGCAGTGGTTTACCCCCCTTCCTTTGCTCCTGACGGATGTTTTTGTCTCATGACCTGATCTCCCACAGCAAACTTGTCCTCCTGCCCTGTCTCCTCCCTCTTCCGCTTCACTTTAGCCCTGACCCTCTCAGTGTTTTCCAGGGCGACTGCATAATTTCTTTTAAGTATTTTTAGTCCTGCAGATAGTGTTTCATGCCCCAACACATTCTCCACGATGCTATCAGTTACCTGAGAGGAAATATATCACAATGTTGGTAAACCAGATTGATGGATTACTGTACGATGCACCACATACATGTATTGAGAACACACCTCATACTCTTCTGGAATCTCAGTAGGATATCTTTCTTCCCTACCAAACATTAGACAATAAGGTGAGAACTGAGTTTTTTTTTGTTCTCAGGGCAAACAAAGAAGACTGCAGGTGGCTGTCCTAAGTCTCAGGTTTCTCCCCAACTAGTTTATTCAAAGTCCTGTAAGATCAAAGATAAACACAGTTACAGGATTGCAAAAAGTAACACAAAATCCACAAACATTATAAAACCATACCTTTGAATGGTCCCAGTCATTGTCTCTACCAAGCCATTGGTCTGGGGGTGGTAGGGTGAACACAAGCTTCTCTTTATTCCCAGCTTGTCACAGATCTTATAGTTTATCTGGATTAACAATAATAATACTGAGACAAAACTTATCATTGAAAATAGGGGCAGATAACATGACAAGTGGTGTTACCTGATTGACAAATTCACATCCTTGGTCGGGTAAAAGCCTTCTTGGGGCACCAAATTTATAAAAGAAGTCCATAATTCAGTAAACAACCTCCACTGCTCCTTTGGTCTTCAGTGGATACGCCTCTGTCCACTTCGTAAAGTAATCTATCATAATGCAAATGTACTGGTGGCCCTTCTTTGTTGGTGTGAGCTTGCCAATAAGGTCCATGCCCAGTAGTCCCAGTGGCTCTTAAACATAAAAAGTCTAGTTATGGACATGGCTTCAATTGGAAATATGTTAAATGTTTTAATGCAGTCACCTCAATGGGGATGTATGCCTTCTTTATTTTCGTAGTGTTTCTTCTGGCCTGGCATTCAGGACACTCAAATATCTACAATAATTTAAGTATGGGGTGAATAAAAAAAAAAAATTAAAAATTACCAATACAGATTAAAAAAAAAAGTAACCCATTACGTATGTCTTTTTCCATACCAGGCCAGTAATATCTACGTGCAATAGCATCATAGGTTTTCTCCATCCCACAATGGCCACCATGCTTACTAGCATGCAAATCCTGGAACACCTGGTTTGCTTCTTCAGGTGACTTAACAACTTTTGCAAGGTGTTCTCCCTGCTTTCGTCTTCGGCGAATATAGTGGAGCTGCTCATCTAATGATGATTCCGTTTATTTTTTTAATGAAATTGTAATTTACAATAGAAAATAAAACAATAGTTACCACTTACCCTTAATTAAGTAATTTTCACACCTTCTCCGGATAATGAACCGGCTCTTTGCCGAAGAGCCCACAGGACAAGCATTATGTCTCAGAAACCTTTCAATTTCCTGAACCATTTGGGGATTCATTTTTCCCTTCCTACACTTTTGAATTCTTACCTCAAGAAACTACTGCACTTACCTCTGACTATATCTTACCTCAACAAACTGCACTTACCTATGTCTTGTGTTTTACTAATCTACTTTTAACTATCTGTGTTCTCAACTAAATTGCTGTTTCTCTCTCTCTTTCTTTCTCAAATCCACTAAACTCACCACAAGTAGGCAATCATGGTTTACCTATATATATATATATATATATACCTTTTGCCATCTGTACCTTACAAGGTGGAACTTGTTGGGGAAATTGCACACAGATAGTTATTGGTTGAGGACTTATCAGCAGGACTTGTAGCACTATGGTTATTTTACCACAGGTTTACCCTTGATCCTTGTAATTAGAAAACCTTTGGAACAAATTCTGTTTGAACATCCTGCCTACAAAGTAGCCTATAAGCTCACTACAAACAAATACATGCAATGTCTAGGGGTGGCCATGCAGTGACGCAAGCTTTTATTTTGAAAGGTGCATCTGGCTTAATGTGTGTGTGGCTCCGTAGCGTAATCAAACACGGCTTATTTAGGATTTTAATGATTACATCGAAGGCGCTATGACCATGCCTGTGTGTTCTTTACATCACCTGAGTTTTTCATGTGTAAGAGTTGTACATGTACATGGACTCTTACATGGAGTCAGACCATGTTAAGTTGTCACAACATCAAGCTGTGACTACAGCCAACATTCATGTGTAACATTCACCCTTGTTCATGAAGCACTCTGTGACGTGGCAAGATGGTGCTAGGGTGTTCTGCTGCTGGCCGTCTGTCGCTGTGCTCTGTGTTTTTCATGTGGATACTGCTTTACCTGTGCTGTCAAGAGGTGTTCTCGCTTCTCACATACGATCGGCAAACTCTGCTTGAGGTCGGATGCTTCTGCAATCAGCTTAAAACTGACCCCGTGACTAGCTCTCCTCTGTTCCTTGAGGAAATACTGGCCTTCCTGAGGCGCCCTCCTGTGTATCTCACCCGCAAGAAACGCCGAAGGAGACGGGGGAAACGCGGTGGCGTCCGGGTGAGGATCGAGGCTCTCCTGAGATCTGCTCGTGTACCTGGTCGTGATCTGCTTTTGCTGGATGATCCTGCTTTACACTCACTGGCGATCAGGGCCCGATGGATCCAACCGGTGTTCCCGGAGGTCGACAGCTACGACGGCGTCGGCTGTTTGGTGGACCCCGCTCAGCTGCTGCTGCCTCCTGCCAGCCGGCGGCCACGAACAGGTAGAAGTGGTGTGGATCATCAGAATTTCCGCTCACTGAAGCTTGCTTCACCCTCGACTGGCACTCTTAATTTAAATCTGGCGCTGCTGAATGTGAGGTCCGTCACCAACAAAACTTTTCTCCTGAACGACTTCTTTACCTCGCGTAAACTGGATTTTATGTTCCTGACGGAAACTTGGCTACGTGAAGGAGAACTGGTACCTTTCTCGGAGCTGCTCCCCACTGGATGTAATTACTTTAACTCCCCACGTACCACTGGCAAAGGAGGAGGACTGGTTTCGATATTTAAATCCTCATTCCACTGCCAACAATCTCCGGCTGTCAGCTACTCCAGCTTTGAGCTGCAACTCTTCGAGGTAAAGCTCCCCGTGACTGTTCTCTGTGCGGTGGTCTATCAGCCACCAAAAATTAACAAAGACTTTGTTCGGGACTTTGCGGACTTTGTGTCGGGTGTCACTCGGGTGTCATATGATCACTTTCTGATTGTTGGTGATTTTAATGTGCATGTCTGCTGTGAGAGCAGACCTCTGGTCAGAGACTTTCTGAGTGCCATTGACTCTTTTAATCTCACGCAGTCCGTTTTGGTGCCGACACTAGAGAAAGGCCACACTCTGGATCTTGTGTTGTCATATGGGCTGGATGTACAGATAACTGAAATCGGACACTCCCTCTTATCTGACCATCTACCTGTGTTATTCTCCCTCTCTGTGCCTGCACCCAGCACCATGAACACCGCGCCCGTTTGCCGTCTCCGTGTTTTTAACCCCTCAACTCCCCAGCGGTTTACCGCTGCTTTTAAAAACTCCTTTCTATATTCCCTTGATCTTAGCAGCCACAGTGTGGATGATTGTGTAATGATGTTTGATTCACTTTGCTCTGAGATTTTGGATTCAATCGTGCCCATGACTCTCAAGCCTGTAAGGCCGCAGAAACAGCCTTGGCTCAATGAGTCCACTCGTGTGCTCAGACGCGCATCTAGGCAGGCAGAGAGGAGATGGAAAAAGGACAAACTTAAAATTTTGTGGGATCTCCTACAAAACGATCTCACATCATACCAGCAGGCTGTTAAAGCTGCAAAGACAGAATATTTCTCCGCACTTGTGTCTGCAAATGCTCATAAGCCTCAGGTTCTTTTTAATGTGTTTGATTCTCTGGTGAATCCATGTGATGCTGTCTGTATGTCCTACTCTGTGCGAGGCTTTTAAGCAATTTTTTATTGATAAAATTTTAGCATTTGGACACCCGCTCTCTCAGTCTGCCCAGGACCCCTCAGCTCTTTCTCCCAGCTCCGCTGTCTTTGACAAATTTGAGCCTGTCTCACTATCTCACCTCACTGAGATTGTTAAAAATTTATGGCCTGCCACTTGCCAATCTGACAGCATTCCATCCTGTCTTTTTAAAGAGGTCTTCTGCACAGTTGACACTTTTAGCTTACAATTTATAAATCTGTGTCTGAGCTCTGGATCTGTTCCATCCTCTTTTAAACATGCCACGGTGCAGCCTCTTTTAAAAAAAAAGGCCTAGACCCCTCGGTTTTAACAAATTTTAGACCAATTTCCAAGCTCCCTTTTATCTCAAAGGTTTTAGAGAAAGCTGTTCTTACTCAAATCCAAGAATTTTTAAAAACAGCAAATGTCTGTGAACCGTTTCAATCTGGTTTTAGGCCTCTCCACAGCACTGAAACTGCTCTTTTAAAAGTTTTTAATGATCTCTTGCTCACCCGTGACTCTGGCAACTGTGCCATTCTCTTGGCTCGCTTAGAGCACCATGTTGGCATAAAAGGCACTGCCCTAAAGTGGTTTGAATCGTATCTAACAGACAGATCCTTTTCAGTTCAGATAGGGCAGTTTTCTTCTTCAGTGGCCCCTCTGACCTGCGGGGTGCCCCAGGGGTCGGTTCTGGGCCCGCTGTTGTTCTCTCTCTACATGCTACCCCTGGGGTCCATATTCAGGAAGCACAGCATCCCCTTCCATTGTTTTGCTGACGATAAGCAGGTGTATTTGCCACTTAGAGTTTCTGCCAAAGATTCCCTCCAATCACTGCTAAACTGCATGAGTGATATTAAGAAATGGATGGACCTAAACTTTCTAAAATTAAACAAAAACAAAACTGAGGTTGTCTGGTCGCCCCGACCTAGTCCAGGTCCTTGCCAGCTCCCTTGGCCCACTGGCGCCAAACATACAAACTCATGCAAGGAATCTCGGGGTGATTATGGATGGTGCTTTTAAATTGGACAAGCAGGTGAGCTCAGTGGTCAAGTCTAGCTTCTTTCAACTAAGGCTTATTGCTAAGGTAAAGCCATACCTTAGTCAGAGTGACTTAGAGAAAGTCATCCACGCTTTTATAACCTCTCCCTTAAACTACTGTAACTCCCTGTATATTGGAATTGGACAGTCAGAGCTTCACCGTCTGCAGCTGGTCCAAAACGCAGCGGCTCGCCTTCTCACCGGGACAAAAAATTGTTGTATCTTTGTTTTATTGTATTTTACTGCAGTTCATTTCTTTTATGTATTTTATCAGTTTGAGTTTATTTTATGTATTTTAATGTTAAGCACTTTGGTGGGCTCTTATAAATGTGCTATATAAATAAAGCTGACATTGACATTGACATTGACAAGAGCCAACTGATGCAGGTTCGTTGCTGTGGCGTTCATGTGGAATGAGACGTTCACGGACACTGGGAAATTGGAGACTTCATTATGTCGTCACCTAAATGATCTAGTTTAGATGCTTTTCGATGTTTTTTTTATATATATTTTTTCTATACATATTTCTTTGTAGCTGAGTTTTATATTTGGATCATTTGCTAGTCATAATAATAAACATTATTTGAATGAAGGCCATGAACCTGCATCAGTTGGCTCTTGTCAATGTCAATGTCAGCTTTATTTATATAGCACATTTATAAGAGTGTGGTCCTCCTCTGAAGTCGTAGCATTTTCTAGTTTTCTAGTTCATTGAATGGCCCACAAAACTTCCGGTTGATCGAAGGTAGCTCTCACTCCGACGGTCTTCACCCTCGACGCACGTCAGTAGAAGCACGATGACGCGAAGTGCGACATCACATTATAACATCTTTGCAGAGTCTAAAGTGAATTATTTATTATTTATTAAGGACACGAAGGACCTATAATAATAATAATAATAATAATAATAATAATTTAAATGTAATCATATGCATTAATTGAAACAACAATCATTTTTATTGACATAACCAGCAAACAATTTTTATCCAATTATTATTATATTTTGTAATACTCAACAATCATTTTATTATTAACAGAAACTATATACAAATTATGTTTGTAATTATTATGTAGTTATTATGTTAAATAATTGGGGGAAAAAGAAGTGGGTTGGGGGAAAGTCCAACAGCAACGGAAAGGTACAGAGGGTGGAGAGTATGAAGGATTTCATTCCAAAAAAGAGTTTTTGGGAACTCCTCCAGTTCCTCGGGCAGGTCTTTAGTCCACACTGCCTGAGGAACAACAAACTGTGTTTTGGAGGCTTAAGATGGCAATGTCTCCATTGTCTTTAGTGCGGAGTCCCTCCACCTCCACTGCTATGGGTTCCAAGGAATGCTGAAGAAAGGAAATATGAATATTAATTGCTTTGGAAAGCCACACATAGCTTACTTCCTACAGTGAGTACACTCACCTTCACTTCAGTGAAGTGGGTGCTTTGGAGGAAGTAGCCGTAGTCCGGGCTGTACTTCCCCTTAAGTTGGGTGATGGTGATGGGGACCCCAATTGACAGTGGGGTCATGACTGCCTCCCTCCAAAACAGCACAGTAACTTCCTGTGTGCCCTATAATGAAAGAGGTTGTTTAGTTCTGAACAGGTGATGAAGCAACTGATGAAGCTGGAGGAGCAGCAGAACATCTTCCAGAATCTCTAAGTCCAGTTGCCTCGCTTTAACCTCTTTACTGAAAATAAACTGAATCACTAAGAATGTTTATCAACATCAACACTTTACCAAAGTGGAAATGAGTTAAATATGTTAAAGTATCATCAGCTCCCTACCTCCCTCAGCTTTAGTCGCCTCATGGGCACACCTCCACCCTGCTGCCCTTTATACTCCCTCACAGGATGCAGCTAAATGTGACAGACAAGGGTTAAACTTAAAAGTCATATGGATGCAAAATCAATATTAAGGTAATGCTTCAGTGAGATTGGCAGGAGGCCATCATAAGAAACTTACAGCTGTGACATGTCCAGATGTGGTAATATACTCAAATTGCTCAGGGTGAGCAATCAAATCTGCTGTAGTGACTTCTGGTGGGGGTGGTTGCAGTGTCTTCCTGCCCTCTTCCTCCAGATGGCCATCCACAATAACAGGAGGGCAGCAAAAGATGACTGTGTTTTTTCGACACAGCAGGGTGTTGGGTGAACTTGTGCTGATCACTAAATTTTTAATTACATAGCTTTTTCCAATTTTAATTTTGGAGGCCAAAGATGACGATTTGGCTCATACTTTTGATGACATAAATCCCTGATCTGTGCTCAGTGTCTTACCTGTCCCTGGCTAGCTGTCTCTGCCAGCTGGTGGAGTTTGCTGCTCAAACACATAAGCTTGTCCCTGAGGTTGGGCATAGGATGCAGCAAGGGGCAGCAGAAGGAAGAGGAGGGGATGGGTAGAGGAGGTCATGTAAGGCTGCCTCAAGAGTGGAGACCACCTCAGCCCACTCCATTCCCTGCACAGCATGTTCAAACTCTGCCATGAGGTCCATTTTTGACTGATGTCCCAGAACTGGTCCTATTGCACAGTAATAGGACCTATCTTCAGCCTCCCTTAATAAGAGGCTGCGGGCATTTTAACTTAACTAACTGCAGACTACGAATTTACACACAAACACCAATAAATATGTTATTTAAGTATGTTGTTTTTAGCTCTTACAAAGACCAAACTAGCTCAAAGTGTGTGTGTGTGTGAGTTCTCAGGTGCTCAGTGCTCAGGTTTCGAGGAATATTGTTTGAAAAATGCATTTGCTTCTTTATAATATATATATTGTTTATAATCTTTATATTGTTATATATTGTTGTCTTCATATGTTATATTATAGTATTTACATTGTTTATATATATATATCTTGTTTATAATATATATACATACATATTAGGGGTGGGACGGTTCAGGAAAAAAATCCAGTTCAGGGCGCGTGTTCTGTTCGGTTGTGGACATGCGCATCAAGTAATGCAGGGAGGTGTTTTTACCACAGCATAGAGATGAGTGTTGGCAACTTGACGTCTCTCTCACTACATTTGGCGCTTTCCAAACTTTTTTTAATCAAAAGCAACTAGTGACTCTCTCTGGTGACTTGAAATCATTCTGCAGTCAGTCCTCGACAAGCAGTGGCCGTGAGCTCCTCCCCCGCCTCAACGCATTCACAACCGGTCACTCTCACTGTAGCGTCAGCTGCAGCAGAGACCCACAGCACTCTGCGTCCAACCATGCACAAAGCTGCCGCTAGTCCCATCAATGCTTACAGAGCGGGATGTAAATAGCATATCTCAATGGCAAAATAAAATAAAAACACATGCATCAGTACCGTTGCATAGCTTAGTGTAGTCATAGAGTTCAGTTTATCCAACTAGCATGTCCGACGGTGAGAGTATGTGCGCACACGTGTCTGTGTGTGTCTGCACACATGTCTGTGTGTATGCACATCCTTCCTCTGTGTGCAGACAGCAGTGGTGAAATGTAAACACACAACCATGCAGACAGAAACGACATGCTGCCAATCTGCACGGATGGAGCTCTTTTATTTTGCAAAGTAGAGGATGCTAAAAACAAGAACAGTAAGAATCCATAAAGAATAGCCTGGAAATATACCATATGAAGGGTCTGAGGCTAGAATAATATCTTAAGCTTATAAGAAGCACAGGCTGTGTGATTTGAATGTGGAAAAGTAGTATACAGCTGAAGGATGATCAATATGACAGATATAGTGCTTAAAGTCTGATAAAGACTACAAATATGGCTGCTTTGTATGCCTCTGTGTGTCAGCCTGTCACCATTGTAACAGCCCTGCCCGCCTAATTAAGCTTAAAGTCTTCTTCATGCCTCAGTCAGTTATATCTCAGTCCAGGCTTTTATGTGCAGCTGTGGTTGTTGGGAGACAGAGAGTGTCTGACACTGACACCCTCACTGACAAACTGTCCGAAGCAGCACTTTGAAATCAGCCTGTCCAGTTAGGATCAACACTGATAGTGAATCAGTTTCAGCTGCTGTTGTGCAAATGGAACAGACACAGGTGGAAATGAGAGGCAGTGATCAAGACAGCCCTATAAAGGAGAGGTTCTGCAGGTCAGGTTCTTCTGACCACAGACCAGTTCTCTGCTCTCATCCTTTCTGCCTGATGTTTGATCACTTTGGCATTTTGTCAGTGCTCTAGCACAGGTAGAGACACTCTCAGTCTGTCCACATCAGTGTCAGTGAAGATTTCAGATTGTTTATAAAGTGTTCATTCTGGAGCTGTTCCACATTTGTTGTGGAAAATTACAGTAAACAATGAAATACTGTGAGAAAGTTATGTACTGTGTGATGAATAAGGTCCTTGTATTCTATTACAGTGGATTAAGATTATTGAGGACATCTACTGTGAATCTGTCGCTGTAAGTTACATTCTGTTATTTCTCTGACCAACTAAACGAGGTCAACACTCGTCAGTATCGTACCTAGCTAGCCTCAGTTGTGGAGTAGGCTGTAGAACAGAAGCTCTCCCTCTCAGAATGTCTCACACATGAAAGGTATGTCTGTTTAGTACAGCGACGATTTCAGCATTCATCCTGCATGTTAACATTGTACAGACTGCTAGTCTCATGTGGCTGTTTCCCTTTGCAGCTCTAGCTGCCATCAGGTCAAGAAAGGTCAGAGAGATGGACATGGTGATTAAATATGATGTAGTACAAGTTCTTATGAGTTCTTTACAGTTGTTATGAAGATTATGTATAAAGGCCTGTCAGACTGCCTGGGTCTAACTGCTGCCAATGTTACCACTGTTTCCTATGAGGTTTCATGTGTAGTAATGAACATGGTGAAACACGCCAACATGCAGACTCCATATAAAAACAGCACAAAGCCTGTATTTCAAACATAGACCAACTTTACACCTGACTGCATCCAACCTATGTGCTGCCTGAGCCATCCTTGTGTCTGTGCTGCTACCAAATAAATCACATCCTGTAATGTAATCTGTACCTGATGTATGCCAGTGATCCAGCAGACATGTTACCTCAGGTCTCACTGTCATGCTGCCTCTGTTGATTCTGCAGTGGTTCACTGGCTCCTTCAGTGTGGTCTTGCTGTCAGACCGTCTCCTTGTTTTGATGAACACTGTAAAGGAAACATGCCAACAACATCTGATCAAATGCAACGAGACACAACATTCACCTCAATCCTTATACGTTCTCTCACCAGATGGAATTCTGCTGACTGCTGTCGTGACCTTCCCTGGTCACCCCGGATCGTCACCGTCCGTCTTCTGTGATCAGAACATTGAGTGAAAGACAATACACTTAGTGTATAGTTTCGCCTTTGCAAAGGGAGAACACTTAGTGAGCCCAGGCCTTTCAGTCTGCTTCACTCTCCTCCATAAGTGTTCTGCCCCTCCCTGGACACAGGCTCGTTTTATTGAAAAGTGGAGGTACATTTGCATAATAGATATACAGTTTTCCAAGACCTTCGTTGGTATTCCCATATTGGGACATGTTGCCCTGTTATTCCCACCTACCAATTATAATACTTGGTCTAACTGTTATTTATGACTGTGAAACACTGTATATCCCTTCTCTGTTGGATACTTTATCTTACGTCCACCTTCACCATAACAAAAGGGCTCCAGTAATGTAAACCTCCTTCCTAAGCATATACAATGAGTACATATGTGCTCTTATATCATGTCAGTGCATACATAACCATGTATAGTTCCACACTTCCCTGCAGTCATGTGACCTCCCTGTCCCCTGGACTTTCTGCCTGGTCCAGTGTCCCTCATTGTTTTCTTCCACTGTTTAAAAAGACATAAAAAGCTGTCAGATGTAGATTCAGATTTGAAATTGACAGTGGTCTGTATGAGTGTTCACAATAACAAAACAAAGCCATAATATCCACAACAGTGTGAATGTAAGAAAATGTCTTTATAAAAATGGACTGTAACCGGATTTACAGCTAATCATGTCTTACTGTAATACAGATTCTGCATCAAGGTATGCCAGACTGCCTTTATTTCCACCAAACTATTGTTTCCTATCAGGGTTATTGTTTAGTATTAAACTAGTGTTTAATAGAGTGTTTGCACCTGCATATCTGACCAATATCCAACCTCTGACTGTGCTGGCTGAGCCATCCATGTGCTTCCCAGGGGGACCACCGTCTTGTCATGAATCCACTGATGCTGCTTCATGATCTTCCCATGTCTCAGACAGGATTTGCAGTAAACACCAACTGGAGATCTTCTGGGCGTCGTGCACACTGTCCTCTCAATAGGCTTCAGTACATTTTTTCATCATTTGAGGATCTGATAAATGTCAATTTTTCATGTGTCACCTGGCTTCATTTGAATGGAGATTCTTTAAACTTAACAGAATACTGGATGATCACTGAGAGATAATGTTTCTGACTAACATCTTACCAAATATATAGGTTTATGTTTTAAACCACAACATTATGATTACTGGAGATCAAACATTTCCCTGAAACACACATTCATATTCAAAAAGAGACAAGTACAATGTTCAAATTATAATTTTATTGGTATAATATATAGAATTACTATTACAATTTAACTTTAGTCATGAGGCACCTAGGCCCGTCAGAGAATCCCAGAGCCTGACCCCCAAGCAAAGAGCGACAAGGAAACACTCCCCTTTAACAGGAAGTAAACCTTGAGCAGGACCTGGCTCATAACGGGGGACCATCCTGCTGAGAGCCGGCTGGGTAAAGGAGGAGAAGAGGCAGACAGGACAGAAAGAAGACAGAAGAGAGAAGGACGGTGGTCTTCAGGTTTTTCTAGAAAGACACACAAAAAACTCAAATCACTAACAGTATTATAACAGCACAAAATGTCTCACATTTATCACAACTGCCATGACAGTCTGCAAACTTACTGGCTGTTTATGAGCAACAGCTGCTGATGAGGTCTCCGAGGCCTGGATCAATCTTCAGGGACTCCTCAAGTCCTATAAATATGCATGTCAACATTTAAAGAAATGAATGTTACTGTGTGTATGGGACATTTTGAGCATGAAACAACCTCCTGTCACATTTACACATGTACCTGGACCAAAGAGGAAGTCCAGCTGGTATTCCTGCTCCACAGTGTAGCTGCCTGGGTCCCTGGTATCCTTTGCTCAGCTTCCTGTTCAGCAAAGACAAAACAAACAATTGCATCAGTGCACAGTTCTGTGTAAGTGATCTGGTGAATAACTTTTAATATAAAATACTTATCTTTATGTTTTCTCCTTTAACAAACTGTGACGATCCATCTGAGAAGCCTCCTCTGGGACTGAATAAAACATCAAAACTGGAATCAAGTTAACGAGTACAAGGAACAGCATTGTCTAATAACACACAAACATAAAATAACTTCACATTTACCTCACTTTCTTCTCTCTTTGTCTCACTCTCCCAGAACACCCAGAAACCGAAAACATCTTCAACATTCTGAAAACTGGGTTAGCGCAGCACATAAAATACATGAGAACACATCTGAACATATGGAACACAGCAATGAACAAAACCAAGTAGCCCCAGACCTGAACACAACAGGTGTCGACGGGAGAAAAGCCTGATCTGTCGGACCTCATTCAACCGGCCGTGCCCCGTTTATGCAGGCTCCAACCAGCTGTCTAAGGCCAGACCTGTTCTTTTGTCTTTCCTCTGCATTTGCCATGTCCACCTAAAACATCCTGAACACATACATAAGAACACACAGCCACCTAACATATATAACAATGAACAAAAACAGTGTATGCATATATGAGTGGTATGTTAGCGTTGTATGAGAGAAGGACAGAGGGAATGGGAGAGAGTGTGGGAGTGAGGAAGAGCACAGCTGGTAAACAGAAATGAACAGTGTTATGGCTAAAATATGACACTGTGGGCTGTTTTGAGGCCTGAAAGTCCTTTGACTCAAGTTAAACTGCAGGCAAACTGGCAGACAGAACACTTCCTGCTGTTGAAGTTGGGCTTTAATGGCCGTGGCCAAACTCTTTAAAAAAAATGTCATGTCCCCTATCGTCCGCCATCTCGCAAAAACAGCCCAGGAGTCATACTTTACGTCAGTGTGATGCACAAAGTGTGCACCAACTGAACAGACATATGCAGCCATAACACTGTTCACGAACCTGCGGGCCTTGTCTATGTTACCAGGACTGGCAACACCCCTCCACCTGCACCTCTGAGTGAGCCCTGAGAAGATGATTTTCATAGCTGGATGCTGCAGGTGGAGGTGGTGCAGGTCCTCCTTCATCGCTGCGACAAGCCTGACACTTGAGACCCGCCACAGTGGATGAGGAGGACGTCTGGAACTGCTCTTCCTCGTAGGGACCTGGAGAAGAAGGAGAGGAAATCACTCCACCTGAGACCACCACACCCAAGCCAGTAGATGGTGGTCCTGTTGACCCCAAGGGCGTTTCCCACTGTGGCTGCAGCTCTCTCGCCACCACGTCGGATGTAGCTGTCCCCCATTATCCAGACAGTCGCTGCACAGAAGGAACATTTGAATAAGAGAAAAATGTCTTGTTGGTTGAGATCGACATGTTGACATGAAATTATAATAGTCCTATAATATTTACAAGAGTTTAGAATTGAGGCAACTGGACTTAAGGATGGTGTTTTGAAGACCGCCAAGAATGATAGCATCCACACGTACAGTATAACCTATAACACTTACTGGTGTGACTTGGTGTGGCAGCCTCTGAGGCGCATGCCATCGTCCTCATAACCTCAGTTGATTTCTGAAAGAAGGGAAAAGATTCATTTAATATATATTTTAAACAGATGGAATAATAATACTGGAACAAACTTATTTAAATATGGGAGATTTAAGCTGAACAGTGTGATGGGTGCGCCCAAAACGGTTTGGTGGGTGGAGGTGTTTCAAGCATCTGATAGCAAATAAGTCACATGTAACTTTAACTCCTGTCGTGCATATTGTGTACATGTAAATAACCAAAACCATGACAGAATGTCTGTCAAGATGGACTGACACTGGTCTACGGACTATCCGGACCAGAACTCAATGAGCTGTAAGAGAAAAACAAGGTGAGAGGTGAACTGGTTATAGGAGGGACCACTGTAATGCAAACATGTGATTTGCTGATTCTGGTGTTTTTAGGTTTTAATTTAAATTCCACAAAATCATTTATTTGCATTCAGTTATTTTTGATTGTAACCATATATAATTCATACTTCTGTCTGTGTTCTAAGAGTCTTAAAAATATGTGGTTTCCTTTTTATTTACAGTGTGCATGTCATGTGACTTATGAACGTACAGTTTGTGCATATATATAAACAGTTTGATTTCCAGGTTGATGCAGCAACAGCTGCTGCTCTGACACCATTGTTCATGTCTTCCTCTCTCTGCACTGTGTTAACACACCTGAATGCTGCAGAGCATCTTCTTCTTTCCTGCTAAATAAATAATGGCCCTGTGGTCTGGTGGTGTCGGTTCACCTTGGACAGCGATGGACAGGAGGACAGGAAGGTCCGGTGTGTGTCTGGGTGCACACACACCTGCAGTCTGCCCACAGTTACTGATGTAGCCACTCCGTCACACCCCAGCTGACACATGACCGCACCAGGTGGCTGCTGCTATGACAGATGGTGGTTGTCAGCATTCCTCGTTAGTATAGTGGATAGTATCTCCGCCTGACGCGGAAGACCGGGGTTCGATTCCCCGACGGGGAGAAAGACTTTTACCAGCAGATAGGATGATACTGACCCTGTACATTGCTGCTGCAATAGAAAACATACAAACAAACACAAAACACAAACACACGCCCTCTGCTGGTGAGCCGCGTCATTACACACAACCTCTGCTGCTGTCAGACTGTATAATAACCACTTCTGATAGGTGCAATATTCACACACCACAGTGTACAACACATTATTTATTTAGTTTCTGATGCACTATGTACAGTTTTCTTACAGACCACTTCTCCCTCCACTCACCTGTGCAATAACTGTTCATATGTAAACTGTTGATGATTCTATTCTATATTTTATTGGTAGTTTATTTTATCATATATATCTTTTCTTAACTTATCCTTTGCTGTCTGTACCTGCTGTTGCAAAAATGCAATTTCCCCATTGTGGGACTAATAAAGGTTTCTTAATCTTAATCTTGAGACTGTCTGGAGGACACACAGAGTGGACATGGGTCACAGAGTGCTGCTGCTGTTTGTGTCTCTGCAGCATGGGCAGCTGCTCCTGCTCCACTCGTCACCGGCTGATTGTTCACACCTGTGATCAGTCATCAGCCAATCCTGCTGCAGCTTCCATCTAGTATATGTGTCCAATGGAAGCTGAGCAACATGTCAGCTACACACATAGAAACACTACACATAGTTTGTCATATAAATAACATGGATTGAATCATGTTGTACAGTCAATGGAAACAAAAAGCACTGAGAGTGGTGCTGGTAGTGCAGCAGTGGGTGGAGGCTGAAGTGCTGCCACCTAGTGTCAATATTTGGTATTACTCTGACTACATATTCCACCTTTAACTCTCTGCCATATATACTGTGCCATGTGTGAAGTGATAATAAAATGTGAATGTGAATTTATTGTAAAGAACTTTACTTATTATCCCTGTTATAAGTGAGCAGTGTGTGTGTGTGTTTGATGGAGTGTGTAATGTCTGCTCAGTGTTACTGATGCTGCTGTGTGTGATCTGAAAACTGATCAAACTGTGATGTGTCTGATGCTGACAGAAGAATCAGAGGTCAGACAGTCGGATCCTCCTCTGTGACACCTTTAACATCATATCAGAAATCTCTGTCTGCTTCTGGTACATGCAGCTGATCACCAGCAGGGGGCTCACTGCTTTGCTGTCACTCAGTGTAACAATGGAACTGTTAGAATGATGGTGCGGCTCACACAGGTGTGTGTGGTTGAGGTTAATCAGTGCAACAATGTCAGCTTCTCTCTACAGACTGTGAGAGAAACAGTCTGACTGAAGACAGGAGGAGGCAGAAATGTCACTGTGTGGATGTCAGCTGCCAGAAAACACCACAGAAGAAGAAGAAGAGGCAGAGGAAGAAGAAGAACAGAGAGGGGAAAGTGTTTGTGGTGACAGTGGATTGGAGTAAAGCTCAGCTGCTACAACAGAACAGTTTCTGAACACATGTGTAGCCACCAAAACTACACCTGGTACAACAAAGGATCACAGTGAGTGGAGGACCAAGGCTGGAACCAGAGGACCAGAGCTGAGCTCTGGAGGCCAGAGAAGTCCTCCTGATTGAAGCTGAAATGAAACAGTCAAGATGTGAGTGAAGTCCAGACTTTCTGCTTTAATTCAAGTGTTTGGACAAAAGTGTGGCATTAACCATTCGGGAGCTGTAGACATTTTCATACACACACATTTCTGCTGGCTCATATATAATGGAACAAAGGGCTGACAAGCAGCTGCATGTCCAGGTGAGTCCTGTTCCTGGTTCCTCCATGACTAATCCAGCAGATCAAAGTCCTGGAGGTGGTTCTGAGTGCTACATTTACATTTGGTAGCTGTTCACTGGAGCTCTGAACCCTTCATCAGGTGTGCCGTGTGGAATGATCCCATCACACTTCATCGGTATGAAGCGTGTTATTGAGTTATGGTAAATACTTACATCTATGCCAGCCACTTGTGTGGCAAAATGTCGTCCCAATCTTATATTCATGCAGCCATATTGTGTTCTATATACAGCTATACCCCATATATATATATATATATATATATATATATATATAATTTCAGGAAAGTAAAAAAAGCCTTGTATCAAGGAAATGAGTCTTAATGTTTGTCCAGAAAGAATATTAATCTCATCAAGCTTGTTTTACATTAGATTTTATATCTCATTTTAGGAAGGTATGGTAAGTTTTTCTTGATATTTCAGCTAATTTTGAGGTAAAGAGAACCAGAAACAGATGAAAACATGTTTTATAATAAATCCCAGTGGAGCAACAAGACTTATTATAAGAGTAAGACCATTCACACAACTCCTCAATTTAAGAAAAACTAAACAAGAACAATGAACACTTTTTATTATTATTATTTCATTGCAGGCCATCTGTACCTGACAGAATTGGTTCATATCCAGCATCTTGTTAAAATGACAGCAGACTGGTCTATAGAACATACAAATAATACAAATAACATGCTGTAAATGTGCATTGTCCACAAACAGAACAAAATGACCCAAAATGGTAAAAAATGAAATGACCCTTGCTTCACCTGCACCCTGAATCACAATGTAGCAAAGAACATGCTTGTTCAGTATACTGCAGCATCAGCATTTGACTGACTGTTGATCTGCTGTTTCAGATTAGTGTTACTGTTATTTTCATACAGAAAGAACAATCACGAAACAACGAAAACAACCGAGGCAAACCGATTAAAAACTGCACCTGTTACAGCCTCTCAGATGAGGCTCTGTGTAGCCCAAGCACAGCTGCCAGGTAATATTTTGTGGGGACATGTCCCATCCTTGTGAGTAGAACTATAACAGGGAGTGGAATCTAACAGATCCTCAGATGTTATGAGTTCAGTTGCTTGTGCCATGTTTGGCCTCTCTATTGAATATGCCATGTAATTTCTATCATAGCAGACAGTATTATGCTGCTGCAGCTCAAAACAATATAACGACCAGTTAATTACATAGATGTTGCTCACGAGTCCAAACTCAGGTAAATCACTGGAATTAACAGCAGTTACAAGTAATGTCTTCTCCCGTACATATTTATTACCATTTAGATGAATCCATTCAACAGACACTGCATTGTTTGTGTCATCATTTCTGAGGAAAGCCCTTGTTTTTCTTTCAAATATGACATGCTGCGTATTTCTGAAGTTGGTCCCGATGCACACTCATTGAAAAACATTGGGTGTTCAGGATGACTTACATTTTGACAACACTCATACATTTGATTATGCCTTACTAAAGACCTTTGCAGCCCACTGTTTGAAAAAACAATGTATTGATTCAAACCTCATGCACATGTGACGGACCATCAGTCCCAGGAGTTCTATCTGCGATGGAGCATGAATCAGATATAAATATTGTTATCAGGGAAAAGACATTTCAGATGTTTTAAATGCTGTTCAGTCTCTTTAACCTGCTAATTGTCTGTAGACCAATGACAGGAGCAAACACCATCTGAACACTTTCTATGAGTTCAAGGATGAATTTGTAGTACTCAGTATCTGTAGCTGTATCAATAATAAATGAACAGTCATTTGGCCTGAGGATTGCTTCAGTTTACTGTCACTTGAAGCTAATGTGCTGTAAGCTATAGGGCTTGGTTTGTCTCTGACATCAAGCGGAGAGTAGGGAAATCCAGTTAATGCAGTATTGAGGGCATCCAAGTCTAGTTGACCTAAAAGAACTGAATGTTTAACACACACTTTATTTCTAATGGAGCAATGCCTTCAAGAATTACATGCATCATATCCTGAGGTGTTTGTTCACTCAAGTTAAAGGCTGGAAATTCTACCAGCTTGCTCTTCCTGTTGATGCCAAATGTAGTCTTTAAACTGTTCCTAAGATCCTCTGTATTTGCTTCTCAATGTCACTGCACTGCCGAACATGTCTTTCTAGTGTCCTTAGTTCAAAGTTGTCTTGGTCAAAATACATTTGCGTGTCCTTAAATGAACATTCACACTGCCGGCACTTACTCTAGGCGAAACCAACAGCCTCTTTAAATCCACAAAGCTCATGTTGTGCTAAGGTGTCTCCACATATCGACACTAATGCTCCAGATATTTCACGTTCACCAGCTGCAGTCTGAATATTAACACCATCATATAGCATTTTCAAGTCCTCATACAACCTGCCCAAAATTCCATCCACTCCACAATCAGACAACTCACTCTTCTTTGCAACAGCCAGTAGACGGATTGCAGCAGGTTTTGATCTATATTTTGGATGAATGTTTCCTAATGTATAATAAAACATCAGCAACTTATTCTGGGAAGCATGAGATCCAATGCATTGCAGATTTCAAATAATGATCTGTAAAGCAGAAGGTGGGGCTGAAAATAAAGGCTGTGATTTCATGAGCTCTCCATCTATGATGTCATAGAGAGAGCCACTTCTGTATTTTGGTGGCTCATCTGTCAGTTCTAACACTTTTGGATGGGACAATAACTGTTCTGAACTTGTAATCAGAGGTATGTAATGAAAACATTCAGGAACTGTGGCAAGAACCCTTTTTGTCCCTTTTTCCTGCAGCAGGCGGTATAGCCAACAGAAAGCTCCTCTGACTCCACACACTTGACATTGTTCTTAATCACATTGTCCTGCCTGTATGCTGTCCAAACAGATGTGAATGGATCCTCAATCCAGTCCAATACTGCCAACGCTTCCTTTTCAAGTTCACTTCCCTGATGTTGAAATACAGTTTGTAGCTGACTCCTCAGACTAGTCACCAACAGAGCTTGATATTGCTGCATTGCTGCCAAGACATCATTCACACCTCTGCAGAACAGACAAGAAATAAGAGCAAATTAAATACAAGCAGTCCATGTTTTTAATTTATTAGCATGCAATCTCTATTACAAAGTGTATTATATTAACATCCACACAATGATGCTATTTAACTCATTATTAAGGCATTCAAAGTACATTCAAATCCTAATTAGATAGCAGAGAGCAAATACAAGGAATTATTAAACATCACATCTCATAGAGAAATATGCTGCAGCTCATTGACTAATAGGGTCACTGTAAATGTATTTTTTATTTTCAATATATATACACAATATTTGAAACACAATGTTTTCAATTGCAGGCATCAGCCCAGATGTGCACCATTCAGTGAGAGTTAGGCTTGTCCTTGACATGCAGATAATCAACAGAGCCACAAATCAAAACAGATGTAATAATGTTGTATGTAGACAGACCTGTGAAAGATGGTGCTTTCTCTTGCAGTCAACATAACAGCAGTAGCTTGTCTGGTCAGACGGTTACACCTGATGTCCTCCTTAAAAAGAAAATCACTGTTCCTCCACACAAAACATGATGCTGTTATTAAACTGGACAGGACTCACCTCTGACTGACTTGATGCAGAGAGTCTACAGGAAGACATGACCCCCTGTTTCCAGCACTGCTTCATCCGTTCGCTCACTGGTTTCCCCCGTCGCTCAGCTGGACTGTATGCCCACACGGTTCTGTTCACCTGATGAAGCTGCTGTTGTCTTCTCTCCCTGTGAATGGTTGCTGCCATGTTCAAGGTGTTCGCGGTGGTTTCTTCCAATGTGACCATAGTGAGTTGTAGACTCCATATTCTTTGGTGCATCCATCAATTCCACAAACAAAGTCCGGACTACGACTATGAGCAGTATTTATATGACTCAATAAAGACTTGAGAGTGAGAGCTACAAACACAAAGCAGATAACACTGAAAGAATAAATAAAGATAACGAAGTAAAAATAAAGAAGTATGAGCAATAACAATAGTGGAACAATGCACTAGAACAGTGTGACAGGGCAATGCTCTAGTGCATTGGCCCACTAATGAAAAAGAAACAGCTGAATGACAAGAGCAGTATGAAGTCATGACCTTAAAGAATAGTCTGTGAATACACCATATGAAAGGTCAGAGGCTGGAATAAAACCATAAGACTATAAAAAACACAGACTGTGTGATTTGAATGTGGAAAAGTAGTAGTAGTAGTTTAGTAGTATATAGTTTGTATGCCTCTGTGTGTCAGCTTGTCACCATGGTAACAGCCCTGGCTGCCTAATTAAGCCCTAATTAAGACACCTGTGTGACACCTGGCATCAGATCTGATCTGCAGATTTGACAACAATGTATCATCAGCCAAATAATACCGTGTACTGTAACTTTAATTAGGCTAAACTATAGAAACATCAAGTCAGTCTTTACACATGCTGTCCTAAAGGACACACCAGGTTTGCTTCTTCTTTTTATAATCATCAAAGTAATAACCTGAAGTGTCTTAAACATTTTACAAATACATGCACTAAATTGTGACGATTAAACTAAAGAAATGATGCTGTTATTCTATATGACCAGCAGGTGGCAGAAGAGACTAAGAAACAAGCAGCCTATAGGCCGACTAGCTTGGCTGCTGACAGTTGGCATGGAAGGAGCCTCTCCATAGGATCCTTTACTTACCTTTGAATCTTGTGCCTGACTTTGTATCAACGTGACATCATTATCTTATTAGTTTGATTGCTGCTAGGCGCAGCGTATCTTCAGCATACATTGACCGATTTCAGCCATTCAACTATCAAAATGTTGTGCATGTAATGTAATATTAAGTAATTTCTGCATCATTTTTAACAGTCTATGGAGGAGCCTTCAAAATCACCTTCAACTTTGACATGTCACTAGTTCCACATGCTTTCAGCTACAGAAACCGTTCATACATCATTCTGTTCAGCTCTTCAAGGGCTACTAAACTTGTATTCGGATTTGTTAAGTTTCATTTTCAAAATATTAATAAAAATTCAAAAGCCATATAACATTGAAGTCTTTGAGAGAGCCCTTCAACGAGGGTCATCTGCCAAATGTATCTCCTCCTACATATTTTAAGCTACAGACTCCATTTTAGTCTTAAAACACTCATTAGGGGGCAACAGTGGGGGCAACAGTGGCGCAGTGGGAGAGCAGGGTTGGTGGTTCGATCCCAACTCCTCTCTAGTCACTGTTGTGTGTTCTTGGGCAAGACACTTCACCCTAGCCTGTGGCGCGCCTTGCTAGTCATTGTATGACACTGCTTGTGCAGCAGCTGTAACGAATTTCCCCTCTGGGATTAATACAGTATCTAAAATAAAAAAATAAAAGATGCTGCTCTATCAAACTTGTATTCATAATTTTCTAATTCCGAATACAAGGCTCTCAAAGTAGGAGTGGTTTTTGAGGTCTCCTCTGAGTTTAACATTAGTGTGTATTGTGTGGAATGATCAAAGGCAGAGTGGATGATGTCATCACTCAGAGTGGAGAGAGGCTGAGGAGATGCCTAAAAAAATCTCTCTAACCTGTGCTTAGACCTGCACCGTCCATCTAACTGGGATAATTTGTATATCAGTTCGAAGGAACACTCGTTAGCTTTCTGATGGTGTCACTCTTTAAACTGAACACCAAACCGTTTTGCCTTCACAGCCGGTCATTCTTCCATTAAGACATAATGTAAAACCAAAAACAGAGAAGCAGCCATATTATCTAACTCACCACCATCTCCACATCTTTGACATCACAGACATAAAAAATATACCCTGTTGTAGAGCAACTTGTTGTGATTCTGGCGGTGTCCTTATTTTTTGTCTGAAGGCTTCGGTTTGGACAAAAAGAGAAGTTGTTTGGAGGGTACAACCCCTATTAAAATACATGGGATCTGCCCTGAGAGGAGTGAAAGGAGAATCACACAGGTGTCTTAATTAGGCTTAATTAGGCAGACAGGGCTGTTACCTTATGAGAAAATCAGACCTGGTTTATAATTGAGGCCTTTATATGTCCAAATCCATAATGTAGTGATGTCCAAATGAAGCAGTGAAGCAGTATTGAACCACTTTATCAATTGTGTCGAGTATGGGTTCATTCATTCAAAGCTTTGTTTCAGTGACCTCTAGTGGTGAAATAGGACACAGTGTCTTAATTACGTGATGAGTGTAACCAGGGTGTGTGATGTTCATATATTTTAGTTAAGACTGATTACCGGTAATTGAAACTTTTTGTTGTTCTTGTTCTAGTTGTCGTGCTCCTCTTTCACTTCTTTTGTCTGTTTTTTCTCCACTATCTCCAGGTGACATCAGAGGCCATAAAGCACCACCTGAAGGAGGCAGAGGGGGACTCCTTCTTTGTGTATCTTGGGTCCATACAGGCGTGGAGTGGCTTCCCCAGGATACAGTCGGAAGTAGAGCTTGCGGTTGATGATTTGGTCTCAGTTCTAGAATGATTGCTGCTGGGAGTTTGAGCAGAGAGCTGTTTACAGGGTCTAAATTGGAATAAAGATTAATCCTGTAAATGCAAACATCCAATCTACTGAAGTTCAAAGATGTGGGCTCGTCCGGGATTTGAAAACAGGACCTGTGAGGAACTGGAACCACTTCTTCATCTGAACCATGGGGACGCCAATTTATAACACCTGAAACCACCTCCACTGTCTGCACACACAGGAAGTTCACCCTGAATCAATGCTCTCTGTTTCAGTTAACCTGTCTGCACAGAATTATTCTCTGTAACAACATGTAGAGCCCGGATAGTTCAGGCTAATTTTCATATCTGTCCAATGAGAGACAATTATCAGAGGAGAGGTTCTGCTTCTCAGGAGGGTCACACCCTAATACAAGACCACTTCCTGTTATGCAACAAATAAACTTTATGATTCAATGTTGAGCTAATGCCACAGCCACAAAAAGACATTTCTCCCAGCTGCTAGACAGCAAGCCTTATCTAGACATGGAGGACAGCCTCCTCATGGAGGACAGTGATATGCAAAGTGTTCAGTCTTTGTTGACACAAAGAAATCTTTGCACGTATCTTTACCAATGTCAAACTGCTGACAGTTGGCCGGGTAGAGGAGGAGAAGAAGACCCATGAGAAGCAGGTTCCATGGTGTAATGGTTAGCACTCTGGACTTTGACTCCAGTGATCTGAGTTCAAATCTCAGTGGAACCTTTAGTTTTGTTTGGACAGTAATACTGGTGTCCTTTCTACTTTCTCTAAAAATCCAGGGCTCACTTTGCAGATTTCCAGTCAGCATGTTGTAACTGAATAACTATCAGAGTGTATCAGAAGGAGAAGTTACATAAAGATATAATTTAAATCTCTCTCCTAAATGACACCTTAATCTGGGATTAATAATGAGTATAAAAGTAGCTGAAGACATAATTTATTAAAGTATTATAACACATACCTCCTTTATAGGGCTGTCTTGATAACTGCCTCTCATTTCCACCTGTTGTCTGTTCCATTTGCACAACAGCAGCTGAAACTGATCCACAATCAGTGTTGATCCTAACTGGACAGGCTGGTTTCACACAAGTGTGGCTGACTTTTTGGGGCAATATTATAACAAATACTTATGATACATTATTATATAAGAAAGATCAGTGCATCATGACTTCAGCTCCATTCAAAGCTTTAGGAGACTTCATGGCCTCCATCACTCCATAAGACTGTTCCATCTGTTCTGCATCTCTGATATGTGCTGGGACGTGGTCGCTTGGATGTTTCACTGCAGCTCATCTAGTAATAATGTGTAACACATATATGAACATCAAGCTGATCATGTCATGCTAAACTGAGTCCTTGGAAGAGCAGAAGCTGTGAACAGACCTCATGGAGCAATGGTAGCACGTCTGAGTCCAGATCAGAAGGTTGCATGTTCAAATCATGTCAGGGTCACTGGTTTTATGTAATTTAGTCCTCTTTCTGTTCACACCAGGTCCACTAGAGCTCTCAGACTCCTCCACTGCACTGAAGTCTGGGTAGTTTTCACTTGAAGCAGAATGTCGGCTTTCTCCTGTGTTTTCTGGTTAAATTACTGCACATTCAGGGAAAATAGAGTTAGGGTTAAATAGAGCAAAAAATCCTGAGTCATCGATCTGCATTCGTTTAGAGGGCCGAAAGGGAGCAAGTGTGAAAACACCCTAAATTTGAATCTTAAGTGGGACCAACACTCCCCCGAGTAGCTTCTTCAGTTCTGCAGTGACAATGTTCTTCCTCAGCCAGTTGTTGTCTTTGTCTTGTTGTCTGTGGGTCTTGTTTTTGTGGCTTTGATGAGAGTCCAGCTGGGATAGCCACAGGTTTGCAGGGCCTTCCTGATGTGATGTTGCTCCTTCTTCTTCTCCTCTGAGCTGGTTGGTACAGTTTGAGCTCTGTGCTGCAGCCATTGCGACAGCCATCGCACCTCAGAGTGATCCAGCAGTGCCTCATATTCAGCCACATACAGTGAGCAGCTTTAATCTCTGGATTGACAGACTTTATCTGCGCAATAACTTGCAGAACAGAAAGTCTTCCAAAATATCTCCTTTCCAGGGATAGCACACCAAAACTATCAACTGAGCAGCACTGGAGATGCTCTGCTCTGTCGATTCATCCAACTGAAAGGAACATTTCTTACATGATCGCAGTCTATCCAGCAGCTGTGCCTGAATGTCAGCTGAGAGATCTTCTGTTCTCCTTTTCAGTTTATTAGCTGCCTCTGTGCCAAGCAAAATCTCACACCAGTCAGATCTCTGTCCACCTGTACAGTCACAAAGCCGGGGGAAGTGACGCTGTTTTCCAGGATGTCTGAGTGCAGTCCTTTTTTTCTAGCTCTCAGGACGGGAGCTGTATCCACCCTGAAGGAAGGCGCCACAGGAAGTTAAAAGGCACTTTGACTCTGGTGGGACTTGAACCCACAACCTTTGAATCACTTCTCCTGTGTTTAACTAGAAGACCAATGCGCTATCCATTGTGCCAAGGCTAGCGCCCATGTGTCGACGTTGATGCCACAAATCGCGCCGAGAGCGCCGGTTCGAATCCCGCTAGGTGCGTTAATATTTTGCACTGAAATTACGCGAAACATATCGGTCGTTGTATGACATTTTACCGAGGTGACGTTATAATTAAAAACAAAGCGAAAGGAGAGTGATGCACACCGTTTGTATGTGACAAATTTCACGTGTCATTTGCTGTAATAGTCCAATTGCACATGCATGCATTGAATGGGATAAATGCAATCTGCTCGCTGTTTAGCTAATATGGAAAGAGCTTGAGAGGAACAGGATTGCATACAATAATTGTATCCTTAGTAACAAGCTGTAATGTGTTAATCTGCATTTTTCTTAACATCCTTTTTTGTATACCGACCTTGTCTGCAATATAAGGCTCATCAATGGCTCCAGACTCTTGATTAACCCCCACAAACCCAAATATATAAGAACAATGGAAAAAACCTTTTAGGTGTTATTACCATTTCAGTAACTTTTTGGGGGGAATATTGCTCACATTGAGCACATGTAAAGGACCAGTAGGAGTTTATTTGCAGTCTTTACTGCTCATAAAGCCTCTTAATATTAGTCTAAATTCATATTTGGATAAACATCATTTTTTATCAAAGTATTTTGTGAAATTAAATGGTATTTACAAACACTGAAATCAGACTGTATTTACAAATCCTGTAAAAACCGAACAAAAGCTTTTGTAATGTTTATAGCCTCATTTAATTGTGATAAAGGCAGATTCACAGTTTTAAGAATCCACACATTCCAGAGGTCAAACAATACTGTCTGGCAGACCTGTTGTTCAATCTACTATCATTCTATGAAGCTGTACATGCCCAACTACCTGAACATTATCATTAACTGAATTACACAGAGGGGGAAACTGATACCAAAAGAATGTGTTTGTTTACACTATATACACACTGATATACACTGCAGCAAAGATGCTGCGCTGGTGGCAGGATGCTGCAGTGAAGCAGATGCCGGGCTGGCCTCAAGATTCAGAGAAGAGATGGGGGTCTGTCTCCCCCAAACACCAGCTGCCTTTTAAACCTGGCCATTCTGCTGTATTGGCTGGCACGGTAAAGCTGTGCAGGTTGTCCCCTGCAGCCATGGTCAAGAGAGCTTCTCTCTGAGGTGTGGATGGCTTTGGAGACTCAATGGCTTGCTGAAGCACCTCGGTCTCCCGAGAGACTCTGCTTGTTGTACCTGAAAAAAACAACAACAACAAAACAGTAGTTTTACAGAAGCAATATATTTCACAAATACAGCTGACATGGTTCACATACTTCATGATTTACTCACCGTCATGCCAGCATTGCTGTGTTCACCTCAGGCAGCTGGATGGTGGTCTCAGCCATCACACAGGCTTTGTTGACAACACACTGGTGTATGCTGATGAAGAGTCTCAGTCATCCAGGTCATAATCATAGAGATGATTGAAGCAAGGCAAGGACTTGTAGAGTTTTCTTGAATGGAGTCGAACAGGTCTGGCTGCCCTTGGGACCCGATGAAACACCTGGAAAATTAAGGCAGTGTGAAATATAGCAGTAAAAGATAAGTGTACATGCTAGTTTGAAAAATAATGACCAGATATTACAGTAGCTGTCTTATAATTCACAATTATAAAGCCTGCAGTGAGTGGAGGTGCTGTGGCAGATGTACCAGTGAGCGGAGGAGCATCCAGCAAGGGGACAGTGCCGTCCTCAAACTCCTCTGGCTCCAGCAAAGCGTAGCCTGTCTGGTCATATAGATACTCCACCCCATAAGCTCTCCTGAAAATCATACACACAAACACATCAAATCATATGTCATGTACTAATATATGCACTAAACCTAAATACAAATGAGTTTTTCCAGACATTAGGAAACTGTACCAGTGTATTTCCTTGGTGGTGTGTAGTCCACCAGCTTCAGGATCCATGTCTGTCAGTAACTAGTCCTAAAAGAACAACAATAGAAGAACAAGGAGGAGAAGCATAATGTTTATCAGAACACTAAGAGAGAGTTCCTCACTTTAACACAAAACAATAATTTAATTATAACAACTACATGATCATAGGATATTGAAAACCAATACAGTGATGCTATGACACAGTAATACTACACTGCAGTAATAAAAGTCCATTGAAAGTTACGCTAACTGAAGACAAAGAGAGAGCTAACTAAAGCTAACAATAACAAGAGGCTTGTCTGTAGCTGATTAGCCGAAGCTAACGCTGTAAATGGAAATGTTTGCTAAAACACACTAAATGTAGCGTTCTCCCAGTCAAATGCTTTATAGGTGTAAACAACACAGAGGCCAGTCTATGATCAATTATTCCATCTGAGCCGTCGGTAACTGTGAATTTATCCTAGCCAGTAGAGCACCGGCTAGGTACGTTCATACATACATTGCTACACAAACGTAGCGCTTTACAATCACATACCAGCATGTACACAACGACACTCACTCACCGACACGTCGGAATCCCCGCGACACGTCGGAATCTCCGGTAGAAATTAATCTTGCAGACGGTTACTGGGGTAAATTATCCTGATAGCCGTCCACAGCGACGTAGCTCGGTAAAAGGCAATGACGAAGCCATAGCAACAGCGTCGTGACCGGGCCACATCCGCCTCAAGCAGTGGTCCGAGCTGTGATTGGAGCTGTGATTGGCCGGCTCGTTGCCAGGGGCGGGGGCTGGCGAATTGTGGTAGAGGGCAGCTCTGTCATTGGTCAATTCGTGGTCAATTCGTGGTAGCACTCGGCCTCGTGGTTGGCCGTCGGCGGAGGTAGGCGGGAGCTGGCGAATCGTGGTAGAGGGCGGCTCCGTCATTGGTCAATTCGTGGTAGATTCGTGGTAGCACTCGGCCTCGCGATTGGCTGTAGGAGGAGGCGGCTTGCTCGACACACGGGCGGCCGGAGGCGCCAACGAGGCCCAAAAAAAAAAAAGAAGACCATATGTCTTCTTTTTTTTTTTTTTAAACAAAGATCTACAGCAGGGGTCTCAAACTCAACTTACCCGGGGGGGGCGATGGGGGTCGAGGCTGGGTGAGGCTGGGCCGCATCAAGTATTCCACAAAAAAGCATTCAGATATTCCAAAATACAACTGGTCCGATCTTCTCAATCTTCCAGGTCAGAATAGGGATGCAAATTATCGAGGAATTCATTAATCGTAAATTGATATGCAGCGATTTTCCCTCAGTTTCACTAAGATTAAAAGCTAAACATTGTTTACTAAATAAAAACTGCATGTCATATTCCTTAATGAGTGATTTGCTGTACCATTGGGGTCAAACAGGCTGGTTTGTTTGTAGGTGATTTTGTGTTTACAGATGCAGAGCTAGCAAATTTTAAAAAGGCTCTATCGACTTGCTAAAGGTAAGATTTGACCAGTCAAGGATTCTAATGACTACATAACACATCCTTTATTACATAAACGTGTTGTAAACACATGTATTGAACAAATGCACTTCAGATAAAAAATCAAATCAGATAAAAATCATTGTGACATATATGTCACATCGGCCCTTTAGCCAAAAAACCAGTGAAAAAATGATGTGACATTATGATGAAACTGTCGAGGGTTAAAAGTCACTCCTTCGAGCCGGATTTGAACCAGTGACCTAAGGATTTCAGTTTTATTGTCTCACTACAGTCCTCCGCTCTACCAACTGAGCTATCGAAGGGTGGGCTGAGAAAGAAATGCCCGAGCACAGCCGAGCGTTCATAGTTGACTCAAACACAGGTCATCTGTGCTTGATTTGAAAGTCAGGAATGTGGATTGGATTTGTGTGTTCATAAAGACCTGAAAAAAATCAGACAAGATTTTCATTATCCTGGAATGCAGCTTAAGACTTTGTGGCAGTATGACCACTTTACATCTTGACCATACTAGAATAGAATAGAATAGAATAGAATAGAATAGAATAGAATAGAATAGAATATAGACTTTGAGGCAAGGCGTCTGGACTTGTAGAGTTTTCTTGAAGACGTTTCGCTGCTCATCCAAGCAGCTTCATCAGTTCTAACTGTTTGGTGGGAAACATGGTTTATATGTGGTTGCAGACCTCAGTGGGTGGGTCTGGGTCAAACTTAGAAACAATAGCACTAAATGTTTCCATAATTACCTGTGATGATCTGGCAGGTGTGTCTAACGACTGGCTAACAACTATGAAACTGCCGGAGGGGGGCTGGTTGACAGCCCTTTGTTCTTGCTGTGAGTATGTGCAAACTTCCTGGGAATGGATGGAATCACTGCATTGTATGCTTCCTGGGGAAGCCACTCCATGCCTGTATGGACTCCCCAAGATTCACAAGGAAGGAGTCCCCCTCAGACCCATCGTCAGCAGCACAAACTCAGTCACATACAACATGGCTAAGCACTTGGCTGAACTCCTGACACCACTGGTAGGACTTTGTGAACAAGGTGGAGAAGATCCGAATGGACCCAGACGACACTATGGCCTCATTTGATGTCACCTCCCTGTTCACCTGCATCCCTACATCAGAAGCCACAGAGATGGTAAGGACGTGCCTCACACAAGACAGCACACTCAAGGAAAGAACCAACCTCACGCCAGACCACATCTGTGACCTGCTGGACCTCTGCCTGACCACCACTTATTTCCAGTACAATGGGAACTTTTACAGACAGAAGCACGGCTGTGCGATGGGATCATCTGTGTCTCCTATTGTGGCCAACCTCTACATGGAAGAAGTGGAGAGAAGAGCCTTGAGTTCCTTTTCTGGAACCACCCCCACCCACTGGTTTAGATATGTGGATGACACCTGGGTGACCAATGAAGTGCAACGGTTCACAGAACACATCAACGCAGTGGACAACAACATCAAGTTCACTCGGGAGGACATCAGGGAGAACAATCTGGCCTTCTTGGACTGCACAGTACATATTGAGGACAGGAGCCTCAACATGGAAGTGTGCATGAAAACCCACACACACGGACCAGTACCTGTTGTTTGATTCACACCACCCACTGGAACACAAACTGGGAGTCATCAGGACCCTGCAGCACAGAGCACAAACTGTACTAACCAGCTCAGAGGGGAAGAAGAAGGAGCAACACCACATCAGGAAGGCCCTGCAAACCTGTGGCTACCCGAAGTGGGCACTCATCAAAGCCACTAAAACAAGACCCCCCAACAACAAGAAGAAGCACAACAACCGGCGGAGAAAGAACATCTCCATTCCATATGTGTCAGGAGTATCAGAGAAACTCTGCAGGATCTTCAAAGGACACTCCTTTGAGGACAACAATGTCCACATTTTAGACAGGGAGGAAAGGTGGTATGAAAGAGGAGTCAAGGAAGCATCTATGTTAAGCTGGAAAAACCTTCCCTTAACAGAGGTGGTGGCCTCAGACATCATCTTTCTACCACATACAATACAGTGATTCCATCCATTCCCAGGAAGTTTGCACATACAATAAGAACAAAGGGCTCTCAACCAGTCCCCCTCCGGCAGTCTCACAGTCGTTAGCCAGTCGTTAGACACACCTAGCCCAGGCAGCCATGGAAACATTTAGTGCTATTGTTTGTGAGTTTTACCCAGACCCACCCACTGAGGTCTGCAACCACATATAAACCATGTTTCCCCACCAAACAGATAGAACTGATGAAGCTGCTTGGATGAGCAGCGAAACGTCTTCAAGAAAACTCTACAAGTCCAGACGCCTTGCTTCAATCTTCTCTACGTATTAACATATCATATTTTCACAGCAGTTTTAAGGTGTGTACATACTCCTAAAGGTTAAATTAATAATTTTTGTTGGTGCAGTAGTCAGCGCGCATATGAGAGATATTCTCACTAACATACTGCAATGTAGATGTCTTTGTTAAAAAAAGGACCATATTTCACTTGTTTCTGAGCAACCACAGCCGCAGTAGGCAGCGCGTCAGTCTCATAGTCTGAAAAGAGTAGTAGCCAGCACGTATACGAGACATATTGGCACTAACATGGGCACTGTATATGAAAAAAAGGCCTTAAACTTCCTGGTATTGTGTTCACAATGGTGGCATTGATCCCCAGCCTCTGTCACACAGTCTGTTCAGTGTGGGGCCCCTTAAGGCTGTGTTCCACACATGCACAATGGGTAGGCAACCACCGGATTGTATAGTAAGCACTGACAGACATCTGCTTTTATGGTAATTTCCTCTGTAAATTAGCTTGTCGATGCTACTATGTAATATTATGTACCTGTAAATGGTGAGTGTGTGTACTCTTTATTCAATGCTGTCTCTAAAAGTTGTGCCCCGTGTGAGGGTTGAACTCACGACCTTCAGATTATGAGACTGACGCGCTGCCTACTGCGCCAACGAGGCCCAAAAAAAGGGACATATGGTCTTTTTTTTTTTTTTTTAAACAAAGATCTACAGCAGGGGTCTCAAACTCAACTTACCCGGGGGGCGATGGGGGTCGAGGCTGGGTGAGGCTGGGCCGCATCAAGTATTCCACAAAAAAGCATTCAGATATTCCAAAATACAACTGGTCCGATCTTCTCAATCTTCCAGGTCAGAATAGGGATGCAAATTATCGAGGAATTCATTAATCGTAAACTGATATGCAGCGATTTCCCCTCAGTTTCACTAAGATTAAAAGCTAAACATTGTTTACTAAATAAAAACTGCATGTCATATTCCTTAATGAGTGATTTGCTGTACCATTGGGGTCAAACAGGCTGGTTTGTTTGTAGGTGATTTTGTGTTTACAGATGCAGAGCTAGCAAATTTTAAAAAGGCTCTATCGACTTGCTAAAGGTAAGATTTGACCAGTCAAGGATTCTAATGACTACATAACACATCCTTTATTACATAAACGTGTTGTAAACACATGTATTGAACAAATGCACTTCAGATAAAAAATCAAATCAGATAAAAATCATTGTGACATATATGTCACATCGGCCCTTTAGCCAAAAAACCAGTGAAAAAATGATGTGACATTATGATGAAACTCTCGAGGGTTAAAAGTCACTCCTTCGAGCCGGATTTGAACCAGCGACCTAAGGATTTCAGTTTTATTGTCTCACTACAGTCCTCCGCTCTACCAACTGAGCTATCGAAGGGTGGGCTGAGAAAGAAATGCCCGAGCACAGCCGAGCGTTCATAGTTGACTCAAACACAGGTCATCTGTGCTTGATTTGAAAGTCAGGAATGTGGATTGGATTTGTGTGTTCATAAAGACCTGAAAAAAATCAGACAAGATTTTCATTATCCTGGAATGCAGCTTAAGACTTTGTGGCAGTATGACCACTTTACATCTTGACCATACTAGAATAGAATAGAATAGAATAGAATAGAATAGAATAGAATATAGACTTTGAGGCAAGGCGTCTGGACTTGTAGAGTTTTCTTGAAGACGTTTCGCTGCTCATCCAAGCAGCTTCATCAGTTCTAACTGTTTGGTGGGAAACATGGTTTATATGTGGTTGCAGACCTCAGTGGGTGGGTCTGGGTCAAACTTAGAAACAATAGCACTAAATGTTTCCATAATTACCTGTGATGATCTGGCAGGTGTGTCTAACGACTGGCTAACGACTATGAAACTGCCGGAGGGGGCTGGTTGACAGCCCTTTGTTCTTGCTGTGAGTATGTGCAAACTTCCTGGGAATGGATGGAATCACTGCATTGTATGCTTCCTGGGGAAGCCACTCCATGCCTGTATGGACTCCCCAAGATTCACAAGGAAGGAGTCCCCCTCAGACCCATCGTCAGCAGCACAAACTCAGTCACATACAACATGGCTAAGCACTTGGCTGAACTCCTGACACCACTGGTAGGACTTTGTGAACAAGGTGGAGAAGATCCGAATGGACCCAGACGACACTATGGCCTCATTTGATGTCACCTCCCTGTTCACCTGCATCCCTACATCAGAAGCCACAGAGATGGTAAGGACGTGCCTCACACAAGACAGCACACTCAAGGAAAGAACCAACCTCACGCCAGACCACATCTGTGACCTGCTGGACCTCTGCCTGACCACCACTTATTTCCAGTACAATGGGAACTTTACAGACAGAAGCACGGCTGTGCGATGGGATCATCTGTGTCTCCTATTGTGGCCAACCTCTACATGGAAGAAGTGGAGAGAAGAGCCTTGAGTTCCTTTTCTGGTAACCACCCCCACCCACTGGTTTAGATATGTGGATGACACCTGGGTGACCAATGAAGTGCAACGGTTCACAGAACACATCAACGCAGTGGACAACAACATCAAGTTCACTCGGGAGGACATCAGGGAGAACAATCTGGCCTTCTTGGACTGCACAGTACATATTGAGGACAGGAGCCTCAACATGGAAGTGTGCATGAAAAACCCACACACACGGACCAGTACCTGTTGTTTGATTCACACCACCCACTGGAACACAAACTGGAGTCATCAGGACCCTGCAGCACAGAGCACAAACTGTACTAACCAGCTCAGAGGGGAAGAAGAAGGAGCAACACCACATCAGGAAGGCCCTGCAAACCTGTGGCTACCCGAAGTGGGCACTCATCAAAGCCACTAAAACAAGACCCCCCAACAACAAGAAGAAGCACAACAACGGCGGAGAAAGAACATCTCCATTCCATATGTGTCAGGAGTATCAGAGAAACTGCAGGATCTTCAAAGGACACTCCTTTGAGGACAACAATGTCCACATTTTAGACAGGGAGGAAGGTGGTATGAAAGAGGAGTCAAGGAAGCATCTATGTTAAGCTGGAAAACCTTCCCTTAACAGAGTGGTGGCCTCAGACATCATCTTTCTAC